>NW_026068017.1:4018029-4038133 GCF_014885135.2 Alexandromys fortis | reverse complement strand
ATAGTTTCTGCTGACTCTCACTTAAGATGAATTGTTTCCTTGTGAGTCTAATGATTCATCACCCTGAGATGATGTACTATTGATCTTAATCTATAGGAATCACAGGGCCAGGACTTGAGATGTTTTTCTCCAGCAAGACATTTCTTTTGTTTCTGCCAGGAACCAGAGATTACACCCACCCTGAGTCATCTTCCAGGAGTTTCAGGTTACTGTAGCAGCCTTCATCCACCCCACACCTTGAGGTGAAGTTACAAATTTGTATGCAATAACAATACTGTTAGAAATAGAGGCCCCAAGCCTGAATACAATAAACACGTGGGAATATGGAAAAATGAATAAATGTGAATATTCTTTCCTTCCATCCAATCTAGATATTGAGCCTAAGGCCTCAATGCATGCTAATCAACTCCTCGAGTGAATGTTTTTACTGCACTGTACAAACTACGAAGGCATTGTGGAAGCGTGAGTATTGGCTGAGCCCCGGAGGACCAGTTGGATGTTGAAAAGGCATTCCAGACCAAAGAAGTGGAGTAAGTTAATGTCCAAAGTGGAGTGACAAATGACTCATTGGGTAAAAGCCCCCTACTACCAAACTTGATGACCTTCCTTCAGTCCCTGGAATTTACATAATGGAAGGAGTAAGCCAGCTCTTCCAAGTTGTCTGATCTCCACAGGAGAGCTGTAGAGCACACACACACATGCACACACACACACACACACACATACCACAGGAGAGCTGTGGAGCACACATCCACACACACACACACCACAGGAGTGCTGTGGAGCACGCACACACATATACACATACCACAGAATCCTTTGGAGCACGCATTACACACGCACACACACGCACACACATATACACATACCACAGAGTCCTGTGGAGCACGCATACACATACACATAGCACATTAAGTAACTAAGTAAATAAATGTAACAAAATATAATGTCCAAGTTTTTGGTGAGAAACACAATGGTTTCATGAGTTCCTTGAGGGAAAACTGTGTGATTTTCCTCTGAATACTCAATGTCCTCCAAGACCTGGTCATCATGGAGTTTGTCTGGAAATTGAGTTAACACATATGGGACACGTGGGAACATGTAAAGGCAGTCATGGTAAAAGATATCTGGAGCTGGGAGGTAGTACACGCCTTTAATCCCAGCACTTGAGAGGCAGAGGACGTGGATCTCTCTGAGTTCGAGGTCAGTCTGGNTAAAAGATATCTGGAGCTGGGAGGTAGTACACGCCTTTAATCCCAGCACTTGAGAGGCAGAGGACGTGGATCTCTCTGAGTTCGAGGTCAGTCTGGATTACAGAGCGAGTTCCTGGACAGACAGGGCTATACAGAGAAACCCTGTCTCAAAAGCAATAGATAGATAGATAGATAGATAGATAGATAGATAGATAGATAGATAGATATCTGGATGCCCACTGGTATAATCCTGGCACTTGGTTGGTGTACTGTAAATTACACTGGCATATTAGTACATCTTGCTTACGCTTGTTGAAAGTCTGAGGCTGTGATGGGGCATGCCTTGACCCATTACTCGGAGGCAGAAGCAGTTGAATCTCTGTGAGGTTAGGGCCATCCTGGTCTACTTAGCAAGTTTCAGGCTAGCCAGTACTACATACTGAGGCCCTATCTCAAGAAAAGAAAGAACTGGGCATGACGGCACAGGCCCTCAATCCCAGCACTTGTGAGGCAGAGGTAGGTGATTCTCTGAATTTGAGTCCAGCATGGTCTACAGATCGAGTTCCAGGACAGCCAGGGCTACACAGAGAAACTCTGTCTCTAAATAAATAAATAAATAAATCATCCTGTCCTTAAGAACATCTGGAGGGTGGCCATCTCCAACAGAAACTAGCACTGTCTGTCCCTGGTAGAAAACACCTGCAGCGGGAAAGTGACTGTGGGACTCTCAGTGCTGGGACTCCGGCCGACTGCTTCAGTTTCTCCGGGGATTTCTAGTGGGTGCTTGTGAGCCCCTGATTTAACTGCTCTCTTAAACAAGCTACTCCAGTCTCCTCTGTCGGATGTTATAAACTCATGAGTTGATGGCTCGCTGTCTGTCTGCAGCTTCCATCTGTCTGCTACCTGCTACTTCTTCCAATACTTTCCCTGGCTATGTACCTCCCGAGTACACTCATTCAAAACCAAATGTACGGCGGCGTAGATCATTCTTCTCCAGACTGGACGGAGCAATTGGGAGGCAGAGGTAGAAGGATCAGTTCGTCACCCTAGGCTGCAGAAATAAGGAAACAAATAGCACTACAAAGGATACTGAAGAACAGCCAATCAGAGAGGAGCATCAGGTGAGGTACAGGGATGCTGAAGAACAGCCAATCAGAGAGGAGCATCAGGTGAGGTACAGGGATGCTGAAGAACAGCCAATCAGAGAGGAGCATTAGGTGAGGTACAGGGATGGGCAGAAGTGTCCATGCGGTCTTCATACCCGATAGTCTCTCAGTACCTTCACAAGTTCGCCAAGCCCAGTGCCCTCTGGGCAGCGCTGTGCTGCGCTCATGGGGAGGCTCCATTATGTAGACATCATACAGGAATCATACAAACGAGTGTGATACAATCGTCTCTAGCTCCCCTCCCCATCTCAGCAGCTAGGGACTGAGGACGAAAGGCCCAACCATCTGGCAATGGATCCCATGCCCCCTGAGCCTCCTCATCAGCATAACCCCAGGTATGATTGAAAGGGGCTTAACCCTAACAACAGCAAATGTGCTGGGCCCCCCAGCACTCAGGAAATTCCAATGGTTTTAGGATCTCTGTGGCAGGAACTGGGACAAAGACCAAATATACTTTTCTTATTATATCTCAACATGACAGATGGCGAGGAGGCTGAGAATTGGGGGCATCGTAGCTTGGACTCCTGGCCTAGGTCTTCCACACGCCATCAGGCCTCAGCAGGAAACACAGGCAGAGGCTCACCCCCACTTCCATCTTTAGCTTGAGGAGAAAAAAAAATCCAAGGGATTAGCTTTTTGGTACGCCCTGGCCCCCAGCTCTTTCCCTATTTATCTCTTCCGAATCTCTTCTCTCATGCTTCATCTTTACCTACAAAGGAGTGTGGGATGTAGGAGGGTGCAGTTTGACCATCCTAACCACCTCAGGAAGCCTCTCCTCCAGGCCAGGATGGCTTCCTATTAATGCCTTACACCTGGAGACCCAGATTGGGCACCACCCCTTCCCCAACCCGCCTTCCCTGCAGACGCATCTGAGAAGGATGCCGATTTTCCTGCACAGGGTAGAGATCCGGGAAGAGGAACACGAGGGGCATCTGCATTCTCCCCATCCTGCAGGATTTGGGGCAGGTGACGCGAGGCCCGTCCGCATGACTCTTGCTCCTGGAGTGCATCAATGCTGCTCTGTTGCAGCCACCTCCCCCCCTGGCAGTGTCACACCAGGGAAGGGCACTTCAGCATGCTGGCTCACTCCCAAGTTCTGCACAGCTTCGTTTTCCAGCCTGGCCTTATCTCTTGCCAAAAACCCATCCCTAACCCATCCCACCTCTTCCTCTGCATCCCAAGTCCCCCGGTTGCCTCCTCCATTGCAACATCATCATCTTGCCGGGAACCTGCCTACTCTGATAACAAAGGCTTTGTTTAGTTATCGTATCTAGAGCCTGGCTCCTGTGTGATTAGTGCTCCCTAACCTTCGTTGGATGAACGGATGGGACACAGCACCACGTGATAAGGCCAAGGAGACCAAGTGCTCCTTTGCCAGGAGTGGTCCTGATGGGGAATTTCCAACCTTCGCCAGTGTGTGTTCTCTCCAGTCACTGCCCCTTTCTCAGTTTGATGCTCCTTGGCTCCTCACAGTTGGCTCTTCTCGGGCCCTTGGATTCTTAGCCCCTCCTAGTTATCATCCTACTTCCTTCTAGGACCCTGAAGTCCCTTCTCTTTCCGATTTACTTTTGTCTCGCTCATTTTTAGAGTCATTGCCCACTACTGTGTGTCCACCTTCTGTTCATAGCCACCACATTTCCCCCGAGCTTGCAATGGAAATAGGAAGCACCACAAGCTGGGGCATAGCGCACGCCTTTAATCCCAGCATTTGGGAAGCAGAGACAGGTGGATCTCTGTGAGTCCCAGGCCAGCCTGGTCTATAGAGCAAGTTGTAGGACAGGCTCCAAAGCTACAAAGAAGAACAAAACAAAACAAACAAACAAACAAACAAAACCTGTCCTGAAAAAAAAAAATAGGTGAACGGGACTGGCAAGACGACTCTCATGACCTCAGCTTGATCTATGAAATTCACATAAAAAAACCAAACACAGTAGTGTGCATATGTAATCCCATCACCCCAGAGTGAAATCCAGCACCCCTACAGTGAAATCCAGTACTTCTAGAGTAAAATGGAAGGCAGACAGGAGAATCCACCTGGAAGCCCAAGTGTCACCCAGCCTGGAGTACGCCAGGTGGCAGTGCCAAGAGAGACCGCCTCAACAAGATGGAAGAGGAAACCAGACTCTCGAAAGCCCTCCTCTGGCCTCCAGGTGCTCGCTGTGGTATCCACTCTCACGACCCTCACAAAGAGCGTAATACCAAAAATAGAGGGCAATAGAGGGTGACACCCAGAAGCTGACCTCTGGCTTCTATACATGCCTGTGTACCCCCTCACACACATTAGCGTGCACACACCACGCACACATGCGAGTGGAAAAGCAGCAAGCCTCTCATGCACCCCACTCATGAATTGCTTCATGAGTGTGTATATCACAAGGGCTTAAGAAGGCCCGAAGCCATTAAGGATGTCTCCTGGTGTTACCTACGTGTCAGGCATGATGGAAATGGAGATTGTAAGCCCTTCTGGGGTAGCTCATAGGAAACACATGATCTAGAGAGGTAAATAAAGACCAGCAAGTCAGGCTGTTCTCGGGATTCACCGAGACCAGCCTGGCTTGCTACAGCCACGGCAATGGCTGATGTTACCCAGAAAGCCTCTCCCTGGAAGGTGTCCACTTCATCCAAAACACGTGGGGACCTTGCTTGGCAGTCATATAACTGCAAGCAATTTGGGAACCAATGAGGCCACCAAACCCTCAGCAGGGATATCTCTGAGTTCACTATGATGCTGGCAAGAGCGGAGCTCCTAGAGGTCATTCGGCACCTCCCACTGTTACGTGAAGACTAGGATGTCCCCTCTGAGTCCGTATGCTTCCAGCAGCTCTTGGGGCAGGCCTGCTCTGTTGTCATCGGAGAAGGTGGTCAGCAAAACCAGCACATCCAGTCTCTTCTGAAAATCTCGTCTTGCCCTACCAACTCTGCCCTGCTTTCCCCACTGACTTCGACCTCCACCCCTCAGGTTGTGTATCTTGTTAGAATACAATATTTCCGGTAGCTTTGAAAAACACTACAAATACATACACATACAAATAGACATCCACCATCACGCCAGAAGTGATGGTCATACATGTAGTACCAGCAGGAAAATCAGGAGTTCAAGATCATCCTTAGCTACACAGTAAGTCTAAGGCCAGCCTGGGCTATATGAAGTCCTATCTCAACTCTTTCCCCCTCTCTTCACCTCCCCCCCCCCAGAAGCCACGCACCACCTTGACGTGACAGGTGCCATAGCTGCGTGATACCTGAGGAAGAAATCTACTCTCCCAGGGTAACTCAGAGGCAGTGTTGCTGAAGTGTTACCTGAGCCAGACCAGGACACTTCCGATGGAGGGACAGACCTGGACAAAGGTAGAAAGGAAAGGTGTTTAGGAAACTCGAGCGACTCAACCCGGCTGTGAGGAGAGGTATAAGGCAGACAGCCGCGGGAGACAGCGTTCTAACCAAGTACGGCTGGATTTCATGTGTTACAGAGGGAGGTCACTGGGTTACTGATGAGGAGAGAGCTTGTAGCATTAGGAAGAGGACGGACAAGGATGTGTGGTGGGCTTTGCGTGGGAGCGTGAGAACGACCCTGAAAGAGCACTGGGGATCTCAGGGAGGGAGGTTTGTTTGGACATGTGGAGTCTGAGATGCTCCCGAGCACAGCAGTGGAAATTCCAGTTAGGTCTGCGTTTAGAAAGCGCTGGCCTGAGATGAGACAAGTATGAGCTGCTGATGGAGAAGCCTCGGAAGCCAGGGTAAACAAGTGAGGTGTGCGATCCGCGGGCAGGGAAGACACAGGGAAGGGCTTCAGTGGGTACGTTTGTGAGACGGGATCTTATGTGTGCTAGGCTGACCTTGATCTGGCTGTACCTGAAGATGACATTGAATCTCTGATCCTCTGGTCTCTGCCTCCCCAGTGCAAGGAATGCAGACCTATGCTATACCGTGTGTGTGTGTGTGTGTGTGTGTGTGTGTGTGTGTGTACTCAGGTCTTGTCAGGTTAGTAAGTGTTCCACCACTGAACCACATCACCAGCCTTAGTATGGTTGATAAGAATAGGAATAGAACAATGGACTCAGTTATGATAAGCAAGTGTCCTAACAGTAAACCACACAATCATTTTCACCCTTCTCATTTTTAAAAAATATTTCTATTTTATGTGCATTGGTGTTTTGCCTGCAGGTATGGCTGTGTGTGGCTATCAGATCCCCTGAAACTGGAGTCACAATTGTGAGCTGCCATGTTGGTGCTGGGAATTAAAGGTATATGCCACTACCACCCAGCTTCTTAATTTTTGCTTTTTACACTTTTGATGTTATGTATGTATGTATGCACATGTGTACCATATACATACAGGAATCTGGAGTTCTGAAGAAGCGTGGCCCCCCGAAACTGGTTACAGATGGTGGCCAGTGCTGGGAACCAAGGCCAAGTCCTCTGTAAGAGCAGCAAGTGCTCTTAAGCACTGAGCCGTTTCTCTAGATCCTGTTTTGTTTTGTTTTTGAAAACAGGGTCTCAGGGTCTCCTGGAGTCCAGATTGGCCTTGAACTTAATATGCAACCAAGAATGACCTTGAACTCTGATTCTCCAGCTTCCACATCCCAAGTGTTAGGATTATAGCAGGAGACACCATACACAGTTCCCTTTAAAAAGATCTATTTATTAATTATGCATATATATGCATATAGTGCCTGTCTGCGTGTGTGCCTGCACTTCAGAAGAGGGCACCAGATCTTACTAGAGATGGTTGTGAGCAGCCATGAGGTTGCTGGGAACTGAACTCAGGACCTCTGGAAGAGCAACCAGCGCTCTCAACCGCTGAGCCGTCTCTCCAGCTTCCACATGTAGCTTTTGATATTAATAATAAAAACCCAGAGTCAGCTGTAGGGGTTAAGGCTGAAGATCAGAGAAGCAGCAGCAGCCTCTAGAGAGACATTTTACCTCTACCAATGCTCAGACCGAAGGTGTGATCCTGTCCTCAGACTGCATCTTCAGACTGCATCTGTCTCCAACAAACCTCAGACTGCACTGAGCTCCTTTCTCCATCCCCCTAGTGCTGGGACTGGAGGTGTGTGATCCCAAGCACTGGGATCACCCTTGTGTGAGCTCTGTATATTTTTTGGACAGATTCAATCTTGTGTAGTCTGGGGTGACCTTGAACTAACGGAGATCCCTCTGCCTCTGTCTCCTGGGATTAAAAGTGTGTACCACCATTCCCTGGCTTCTAGTGGCTTAGCTCTGCACTCTGATCTTCAGGTAAGCTTTATTTGTTAAAACACAAACAAAATATTGCTACACCCACAGTTCTCTTCCTATTTAAAAGCAGATAATTTAAAAAATTCTATTCATTTTTTACATTTTGACATCTTTGCAGTCAGAGAGAATTTTAGCTACAGGCAGGCCATAGCTTAATCGAGAGATGGTTTTTCTCTTAACACACAGTAATAGCATATAATTGATGGCTTCACAAATCTGTTAAGATTTTGTTTTCATTTTATGTGTATGAATGTTTTTCCAGCATGTAGGTATGTGTACCATACGCGTCCCTGGGTCCACAGAGGCCACAAGAAGGTACTGGACCCCTTATTACTGGAGTTTTAGACAGCTGTTGCTGCCATGTGGGTGCTAGGAACAGAACCTGGGCCCTCTGCAAGAGCTCTTCCCAGCTGAGCCGTCTCTCATCCCTGATATCATACAATTAACGGAATACAATAGTGCTGAGACTAAAGGGATGTTGCAGTCAAAACAAATCCATACAAAATGCTGCTGAAGCTGGTGACATCTGCCTCTAATCCCAGCTACACAACAAGGCTGTGTCAAAAGCAACATAAAAGGAAAAGGCACAGGGAGTGGAAACAAGTCGCCAAGGCCCAGTCAGAGCAGACCAAGGATTTGAAGTCAAGCAGCCCAACTCCAAAACCCAACTTCATCACATGCTTGAGAAACATGGAGCTTTGGGAGGACCCGCGTGGCCACTGAGAGTGAACTGGGCCCAGAAGGAGCCTTCACAACAGATGGAGCATGCAGGAGACTAAGGTCCACTGGGCTGGAGACCACCACAGGGGAAGGGGGCAGACAGGATAGATCCTGGAACGATGGGTGGTACTGTGGATCAGGAGAATGGGAACAACTCTAAAATGTTGATCCCCGAAATGGAGGCTGAGCAGAGCAGGGGACATGGCAGCTGCCATCCAGAGAACTGTACCTCCCCTGAGGTAAGGACATCATGGGGCTCTCATACTTTCTTGGGTAGTGATGCTACCTGGTACCTGGTAGGTATTCACTGTTGTCCAAATAATGGATGAGTTTCCCTATGATCTGTGATTTTATATGACCTATGGCTCTCATATTTTCATGTATAAGGTGAAGGATTGTCTAGGATGTGTAAAACAAGCAGGGCCGGATGGCGGTGGTACATTTCTACGATCTCTGCACTTAGGAGGTAGAGGCAGGAAGGTCAGAGGCTCAAGGTCATCCTCAGCATCATAGTAAGTTGGAGGCCAAGCTAAGCTGACAGACCCTGTCTCAAAAGCAAAAACAAAAGGCAGCAGAGATGGCTCAGCAGGTTAAGGAGCTTGCCATTATAATGATCTGAGTTCAGTCCCTGGGACCCTCGTGGTAGAAGGAAAACCGACTCCAGCCAATTGTTTTCTGATCTCCACACGTGTGCTGTGGTCCACACAAGCCTACACACATGATAACCAAACAAACAAAATCTAAAAACAAAATTTAGGGCGGGGGGGGGGGGGCTAGAGAGATGGCTCAGTGGTTAAGAGCATTGCCTGCTCTTCCAAAGGTCCTGAGTTCAATTCCCAGCAACCACATGGTGGCTCACAACCATCTGTAATGAGGTCTGGCACCCTCCTCTGGCCTTCAGGCATACAGACAGAATATTGTATACATAATAAATAAATAAATATTAACAAAAAAAGTAAAAAAAAAACACATATGCCTTTAAAAAAAATTAGGGCAGGGCATGATGGTGCGCACCTTTAGTCTCAGCATTTGGGTGGCAGAGGCAGGTGGATCTCTGTGAGTTCAAGGTCACCCTGATCTACAAATCAAGTTCCAGGAGAGTCAGAGCTGTTACACAGAGAAATCCCCAGAGCGCATCTCTTTTAGTCCCTAGGCAACGCTAGGACAGCGGTCTTCCCCTGGCTGTAGATCATGTTAACCAAGGCTTCGTGTGGTCCACTTCACTCACGCTCGGGGAGGTACAGAAGCACGAGCTGTTTGGAAACTGTCCAGATAACCCCAGATGTGCTATCTGAGAACACTTGCCCTCAGCTTGAAAACTAGCTGAATGCTAGCACCTCGTCTGGGCATCAGTGCTTATATCAGGAATGGCTGGCGATAGGCCATCCCTTGTCAGCCTAACCCAAGTCCCTAGTACACAGAGGCCCGGCACGCGGTTTTCTCCACCATAAATTGTTGACATTAGGGCAGGATTTTCCTGTGTGTCCTAGGATGTTTAGTAGCCTCCTAAGTCTCCACCCAGTAGATGCCAGGAACACATCCCCAATCAAAACAGAACTGTTTCCAGACATTACTAAATATCGGAGGGGAGGGGACCCCTAATTGGAATTCCTAAGAATCTCCATTCTCTCGCCTGCCCAAGTTGCAGAGAGAGGCCAGGCACAGTCGGAAGGCATGGCACACCAAATTTAGTTGGGCCCAGCAGGAGCGGAGGCCAGGCCTGCACAAGATTAAGACAATGGAGGGACTGCATGCCAGCGGGCTGACTGATGTGGTCTCACCCCAGAGGGAGTGAGTTTTCCAGAACTCTCCTTCCCGGATTTGCGATCAGTCATTGGAGGGCCTAGAGCAGCATCTACAGGCCAACAGTCCCCCGCTTTCCGGGAATGGTGGGGAGGGATTCTTTCCTTCTGTAGATAATTTCCTGGCATCATCCACTGCTCTCTGATTGGTGGAGTGAAGAGGAGGAGGAACTTTGCAGCTGTGGGTGCTTGGGTTCCTGGAGGCATCTGACACTAATATTGACTACAAAGGCCTGAATTTTAGGATCTGAGGCTTTGGGGCTGGGTCTAAAAGGTGGCTTGTTCCCACCTTAGCGATGTAGAACTCGTGGGCACAAATTCCATAGAGCTATGGCTGGGAAAGCCGCCAGCATCTTCACAAGTCTTTCGCTTGCAGGTGGCGGTACCTGAAAGAAGACAGAGGATGGGAGACCCAGAAGGAAGCGGGGAAGGGGCTTGGGAGGAAGGAGAAAGGGACGGATTCCGGCATTCTTCCGATTATCCCGCAACTCACTCCACGTGGAGGCTCACAACACCCAAAAGCAGGACAATTTCGAAGATCGATAAGAGCAGAATCTTAGCGTCCCACAGATCGTGACTGCCTGCAAGGAACCCAGGATGCCGTGGATGCTCCCGCAGATCACACCAGGGCACCTAAGGGGTCTGAGGAGGAGGGTAAGGAGTAGGAACCTGGGAAGCAGCGCTTTCGGGGCCAACAAGACACCTCCTTGCCCTCGCAGGTGGAGCAGTTGTACAGGATGGTGCTGCCCCCTGCAGGAGACAATAGGAGCAGCGCTGGCGAGCGAAGCCAGGGCCTCCACCCTTCCAGCCACCCAACTTCTTCCGGCTTATTACCCTTTTACTCACAGCAGACAGGAGCACAGAGAGCTGAAATGACAAAGAGGGGTGGCTGACCTGTTCGATCACACTCCACTTGGCTACAAATCCCAGGTACCCCCATCAATACCTTCCCTGGTGTACTGGGGGATCTTGGTCTTCTGAAGCCATTGCCAATAAGTAGGAAGCGAGGAGATGGATCCTTTTATCTCTGGAGAGGCACAGCACGGCAATATTGTCCTAGGCTTCAGCGGTGCTGCCTTCCATGCCCCCTTCCCTGATCAGCCCGTCTTTACCTGCCCCACCCCCATCCTCCCTTGGGTCTTCCTAGGTCCCAACCCCTGACCTCACCCATGACCCTCAGGACTCTGTGAGTCTTCTCCGTGATTTTGTTCATGGTCACCTCATCTGTGGAGACGGGCAAGAACGAGCTATTCTCTCAGTAGGCTCTGGAGTCTTTGTTTTTCCCATTTCCTAGGACACAAAGTTCTTCCAGAGGGAGAAGCCAGTGTGTCCAGAGGAGGCAGCATTGACTGAAGGCACAGCTAGGATCTCACGGGATACCCCTTTTTAGGGTAGACGGGTGGCTGTCGCAGGGCTAACTTGTGTGTCTTATATTACCTAAGGCAAAGGCTGAGAAATCCGGGGAAGCCCATTCCTTCCCAGGCGTCTCCATCTGGCTACTGAGCTGAGCCAGGCGGCTTGGCAAGGCATGAGCCGGGAGGCGACAAAAGATACAAGCCTTGGCAGCGGCCAGGAAAACCCCAAGCAGTGCTAGCACCCACATGGGGCCTGCTGGAGGATGGGTGGGAACTGGACCCCCTTGGACCAGAGAAGACCCAGAATGTTCTGAGGTTCTAGACTGATCTAGAACAATGCCATTGTTTCACCCCTTGGCTCCGGCAAAGCTGCCCATGGAACCGGAGGCTGAAAGGCATCTCTAGTAGGGGATAAAGGAAGACATCAGGGTTTTCTGTTGCAAGGGGACAGTGGCCTTGACACAGCTGTGGTTCTGAAAGCAATTTTATTTCTCTTCTTTTAAGTCACAGTGATAGATGAATCCCAGCGAAGACGATGCGTGTGTGCCCCATCCACTAGGGAACTCAGAAATGCTAGCCCTTTCTATAGCCTCTCCATTCTCCTCCCTCTTTGTCTCCTGTCTGCCCAGGACAGCCTTAGGCCTTACCCGGCTATTTCCTAGCAACAGACTCATGGTTGTCTCAGCAACCAAGAGCTCCCGGAGGTCTCAGAGGCCCAGCTAAGCCCAGTGGCTTTTACCTCTCATAGGGAGGACCCAGTGAGTCAAACTCAAACGAGCCCCTCCTGCCTACGTGGTGGTGTGGGCACAAACACACACGCAAACACACACACACCCTATGATTAAACTAAATCTCAATCTGCTCTCACACATACCACAGATATACCTGAGCCTGGAGAGTTGCTAAGCAACCCCAAACAGGCCTGGACATGCCAAGATCACAGAAGGACCATCACATAAACGCAGGAGTCGGCAACACTGATGGGAACCAAGATGCCAGGGGCCCAAGCATCAGTCAGATACGTTGGCTGTCACACACACACACACACACACACAGAAGCCCAGGGTACGAAAAAATACTACCATCTTTCCCCATGTCCAGCCCCACTTACAGAGAGCATCCTCTAAAACAATTCCAGAAGGGCGCTCTAGCCCCCGTGCCGACAGGGATTTTCCTAGCCCCCGTGCCGACAGGGATTTTCCTAGCCCCCTTTTGTCAACCTAGGATGAAGTTTCTATTTTTCAATCTCCCACAGTAGGTGTCTTGGAACACAGTAAGAAATCTCCCAGACATCCTAGCCTCTTAATGGTCATGGTGGGATAAGTAAGTGCCCATCCTCCAGGAGGGGAAGTCACAGTCTAGCCGGCTGACCATATCTGACAATTCAAAGTATGTCTTTCCGCCTAGTGCTCAAACCTCCAGAGTGCTAAAGTGTAGCCCAGGCAAAGAGGTGCTTCTTACTTTCCCACACCCCTGAATACAGAGGACCCATCCTCAAGCAAGAACTGGCTCGAGAATCTGCGGATGCTTTCCCAGGATAAGCCCCAGCGTAGATCTTCTGGACCACTCGAGTCCTGGGAGTCGGAGCAGCTCGATTTGGGAATCCCAGTCAGGTGTGGTGGGATCCCTGACTCTCATAGCTCCTACCCCAGGACTTAGAAGGAGGCTTCTTCGGGAGAGCCATCAGCCCCTTGCCTAATGCATTCCTCTCCCTCTCCGCAGTCAAGTGAAGGGTAGCATTCTCAGTGGCGGACAAAGCGTAACGATCTAGAGTTCAGCAGGTCTTCGGGGTCTGGGAAGACAGAGTCCAGGCGGAAGCCATGTTCCAGAGCCACCCTCAGCACCTCCTCCAGGAAGGCAGGTGTGTTCGCCACCTCCCGCCGATTTTCTGGCTCCCCAGTCCACAGTGGTTGCAGCCCCAATCTTTCATACTCCACTTCGGGAAGTTCCCGGGGGCGGGAGGCCCACTCTAGACGAAAATGTGGACCACTCTCTGCCCTGTCCCCACTGGCCACACCAAATCGGTTGCGCATGGCACCCAGACACTCAGGGTCAGTACAGAAGAGGTTGGCTCGGAAGGTGTCCACCTGGACAGAGCTCAGCTCATAGTGGTGTGGGCCCCTTCGAGCAGAGAAGTGCACCAGACGAGGGTTGACATCTACGTCTGCATGGAGCAGGGCAGCTCTGGGTGCTGGGGTACCCCGAGAAGCTTCCAATTCCCGCAGGGCATCCAGGAGGGGCCGGATCTGGTAGAAGTCAGCTTCTGCCTTAAGAAGTGCAGTTTCTCCATATCCACGGGGCAGGTCCAGACGGCCCAGCCGCAGGAAATTGAGGATGTGCCGGAAAGCCTTGCCATCTCTGTCGATGAAATAATGGCCATCTCCTTGCGGGTTGAGATTGGCTGGCATAAGGGTGTCAGCCCTAAACATGGCCCCCAGCATGGAGTCTGGGAAGCGTGTCAGGGTCTCCAATGTAGTGGAATATAGTGTTCCCCCCACATTTAGGGTCACGGGGCCCCCAAAAGAAGGGGGTGAAGAAGACACAGGAGGGGGGGAAATTTTGGGAACTGTAGGAGACAGGCAAGGAGAAGAAAAAGGCAGAACCTCCCGGGTTTGGGAAGAATTGGGTGGAAACGTTTAGGCTCGCTATGTTGGAGGCAGAGGTTGGAGAACAAGACAGCAAAGTTTGTAGCTCACCCCAGCTACCTTGGTGGCGATTGGGGGCTTCAGGACACAGAAATTCCAGAAAGGATGAAAGAATCGACGAAAAGAAGAGAAGGCAGGGTCAGGGAGTTTTTGGTCCAGACGATTCTGATTCTGCGTGGTCAGCGATTCCCTTCTGTTCTTCAGACAGTGGGTTTCCGGAATTCAACCAGCAGGTGACGGTGGCGAGCACCGGCTGGACTCAAAGGGCTCAACTTTTGAGTTTCTTAGTAGATAGCTTTTGCAGTAGGCGAGTGAGTCCACGCCGGGTTCCGATGACCTACCCAGAGGCCCGACCAGGCTTAGGGGCGCGGATCCCTACAGATGGAAGCGCAACTGATGGGAGCCGGTGACGAGCCGTTCTGTACGGCTGGAGAGAGACGATGCTCTCGCGGTCAGAGCTGAGTGTCCCAGGACTCTGTTGGCAACAGCTGGAGTCTCGGGACTTGGGCGTTACCGCCTTCCTGGGTTGTCGCAGCAGCAACTGAGGTCCTCTCCACCCCCCAGGAAGTGGTCTAAGGGCAGCGGTCAGTGGCCCTTTAAGCGACTGCCCCGCCCCCTAGCGCCCCGCCCTCCGCCCCCGTGCGCCAGCACGGCTCTGCTGGGGTGGGAGCTGGGACTCGCCGACGGGAGAGACGGGACGGACGGGCTCGACCTGCCGACCCGAGCGGGGGAGGGATGATTCACAGGCGTCTCTACGGATGTGGCGGCGAAGGTCCCGCGTTCCCTGCAGGTGTGCATGACCTCACTAGTACAACTTGGTCGGAGCGGAGCAAGATCTTCAGTCCTTTCCTTCTGAGAAAACCCATGCCTCGGGGTTGGATCCCGGTTGGGAACTCCCGAGGGGGCGGGTGCTGAGCCATCGCATTCCAGGAATGCCTTTGGGCCACCCCTTGTCTTCTGAACTCGAAAGCCCCTCTCGCCCTTGCCACTGGGTGCTAGGCAGCCTCCTCCTTTATTAGAGAAATCTAACCTCTTGAGAAGCTACGGCGCCCAACACCCAGCCGGGCCCCCACGTGGCGCCCAGTAAATGAACTGAGAAAGAAGAAACTGTAGGAGACTTTATTTAGAGAACAAGTCATGGCAAAGTGGGGAGGAGCCTGGAATCAAAGCGTATGGAGGTCGTGACTGCGACGGCTGAGTTTCTCGGGGTCGTCCGACGCCATGAGAGAGAAGTCTCGGAATATGTCGAGATATGTCTCGTCTCCTGAATAGGACAGAGGAAAGGCTGGGAGGCGGGACAGCTGGGCTACTACGAAAAACATCATCGGGCAGTACGGTGGGGTCTGGCAGGGCAAGGTTTTGAAGTGTGGGTGCATCGTAAGCGCAGCCCAGGCGCCTATTCCTTCCTTTGTTCTGAGGGACAGGCGCGTTCGATGAGCCCAAACCGTGTGTGTTGAATAAACCATGGCAGTAATGCGGTTGGGCACTAAGGGGACAGATAAGCAAGGACCGGGCGTCCGGGTAAATGAGCGGTTACTTTACCTGCCTGGCCCTGGGCCGCTTCAGCCTCCCTCATCTTTGCCAGTCGTAACCTGAAGGGTGGGAATTAAGGAATAAAATACTTCGCACTCCCTACCTTCCCACCCTTTGAGCTACAGCACTCGGTGAAAATACCTTTCTGGTGACCAGTGCTTTAAAAAGCAAACACATGAACATTTCTGCAATGTTGATCTACGAATAATGTCTCCCAAGATGAACTCCCATTCCCACACCCCGCCACCCACAGAGAGCTTTACCCCACCCCTCCCCAGACCTCACCTTCCAGGTCTGGTTTTGGCATTAGTCCTACCCCAAAGAAGAACGGACTGTCCAAGTACTAGCCCGACCCTCTGGCATTCTCACAGGGTTACGATGTCTGCGTTGGCCGTTTCCATTGCAATAGTCAGAGGGTCCCTGCCTTCTGCGTCTCGAGCCCCCAGATCTGCACCCCGCTTCAGGAACAGGCAAGCAAGCCTGAAAAGAGCAGTCAAATTCAGCTGAAGCCTTCCCTACAAAAAACCTCCTCCCGATCTGGCATTTCCGCGGCTCCCTACCCTGTGTGGCCAAGAATGGTGGCGTGGTGAAGTGGGCCCCGGCCAGCACTGTCTGCCTGGTTCACGTTTGCCCCATTCTGGAGGAGAAACTCACAGGCCATAAGAGAATTCTGCGTGGAGAGATCAAGGGGGGAATGACATTTTTAGAGGTGGATTTCTAGATGTTCTAGGGTGGCGTAATTAAGACGTTGGGAGTTTGGAGTGTGGTTTTCAGGGTGCACCTAGGTGTCGGGCTTGGCTGTCATCTCTTACATGCTCATGTATTAAATCTACTCTGCACTTTGATGAGGCATGCCATTCCTCTTTTTAAAGATTTTTTTATTTTATGTGTGTTTTGCCTGCATGTGTGTGTGCTGCATGCAGTGAATGAGGACACCAGAAGAGGGCGTTGGATCTTCTGGTACTGGAGCTACAGTTCTGAGCAGCCTTCTGGGTTCCTGGGAGCTGAACCCTGGTCCTCAGCAAGTGCAGCACATGCTGACCCGCCTCCCAGGCCTCCTGCCATTCCTAGTTTACTCATGAGGAGGCTAAAGGTCCACAGAGACTGACAGCTTGTTTAAAATCTCATGCAAGCTCTGGGTCCAAGATTGGTTCACCACCTCCAAACCACCCTTAACACCCAGTCTATGGGATTTCCCTAGGAAGTCAGGAGGAGAGCTTTGGGGTCGAGTAGGCAAGGTCAGCATGGTCCTCACAGCAGCTGTGGCCCGGATCAGAGGTGTGGCATTCCCCTGAGCCCCGTTGACCCAGTTGACATCTGCTCCATGGGCCAGGGCATCAGCCATGGTAGGAAGAGATGGAGGATGTCCAGCAGCTTGGAACAGCAGGGCCCCAGGGTGCAGGCTTCCCAGGTCATCAGATGGGGACTCTGTTAAGGAAAATCAGTGCTGAGTCCAGGGAGAAATCTTCAGCACAGTCCCCTGATGCTGTGAGGGAGTAAGTCACGTCTAAATTGTGGGGAGGCCCTTGTGACTCAGGGCTGTGGTGAGATGGGAGTGTGTGTGTATACGTGTCGGGATGTATGTGTGCAGGGCCCTGGGTGTGGAGGAGACAGTATCACTCACCTCCTCAGCCTGTCCAACCACCCAGACTGGCTGGACGCCAGAGGTGAACTAACCCCCTGACAGACTCACCTCTTTCCTTCCACTGCCTGGGGCAGGCTCATACCCTTCTTTCCAGACCGCCAAGCTCAACCCTCTCCTGCCTCTTCTCACACTGGAGATTACCTCCCCGGCCTTCCTTTTGTTTGTTTTTGTTTTGTTTTTTCAAGACAGGGTTTCTCTGTGTAGCCCTGGCTATCCTAGAACTCAGAGATTCATCTACCTGCCTCTACCTCCCAAGTGTTGGGATTAAAGGTATGTGCCACCACCACCTAGCAAAGATACCCCTTTTGTGGCTCTCCCTGACATGACATTCCACCCCACACTTTTCCCCATGCTCAGTCCCATGTCCTACTGTAACCCCCTGAAACTATAGTCTGGTCCTCCCAACTCTCTCCAGGCGATGTCCTCCTATTCTGCCTCCCTAGAATACCTGGCCCGCTACTGAGCAGACAGCAATGAGCCAAACACTCCTTACCTGATTTGGACCTGGCAATCCCTGGCTGCGGCCTGACAGCAGGCTTTGGGGGCACAGGAGGATGTCCTCTTGGGGGTACCCTGCCACCTCTTCGCCCTCGAATTTCAGGAAGCTTAGTCAGAAACTTTTTCTCCACATACTTGGCATGGATCCAGGCTTCTTTTTCCTGCCTGGAGGTGGGGAGAAGAGAGCCCTAGGTCCCTCATTCCACTGCCACCCCCTACCCCAGCAGCAGGAAGCCCTGGATACCTCCACCCCAGCCTCACCGGGAGCAGCTGGGCCCTGGCTTCTTCACTGCCATGGCCTCCACCCTGGCCTCATAGATCTGGTTGATGACGACATTCCCCAGCTCACACATGAGCTTCAGGAGGCCCAGGAGAGGCCAAGAGAAAGAGGTCAGGGAATAGGGTGAGTACCTGAGCCCACAGGACTTCGCTGCCCTTTGTCATCTCAATAGCCCAAGTTACCTTCACGAGTTCTGGTTCCCAGGAGTCAAGGGTCAGAGACCGGACTTTGGAGAAATGAACACCGAGGCTCCTGGAGGGCCAGAGGGAGAGTCATACCCCGTGTGGGCAGTAGTCGGGGAAGCTGTTGCTACTGAAAAGACTCAGAGGCCAGGCCTGTGTGAAGGCTGTGTGGAGGAGCCGGGCCAAGAGGCAGTCTGCTCACCATCCCTCCCTTTATCTTGTTTTATTTTGAGACTTCGTGCTCTCTAGCCCCTTACTTTTCTCACGGTATTTTGGTCTGGAACATTCTTTTTGTGCCATCTCCCTTCCCCTCCCCAGAATGGTGGAGAGGCCTTAAGAACGTTGTAGGACCTTAGAACCTCTCCTCTGACCTCTGTTGGCTATCCCACCCTCAGCAAACCCTAACCCGTGCTTCCTCTAATCAAGACAACAAATTCCCTGGGCTGGGCAGTGGCAGTAGTGGTGCACGCCTTTAATCCCAGCACTCAGGAGGCAGAAGTAAGCCAATCTCTGGGAGTTCGAGGCCAGTCTGGTCTACAGAGTGAGTTCCAGGACAGCCATGGCTACACAAAGAAACCCTGTCTTGAAAAACAAAACAAAGGACAATAAATTCCTTTAGGATCCCCCTAAACCTATCTATACCCAACTTGCATGTGCAGTTTTTGCAGCAAGTTTGGTGACCAGTGACATAGAAGAATATAAGAAAAAAATAAATAAAACAAAACAGGGTAGGGTGCATGAGAGGGGCCTTATGAGAGGCCACATGGCAGCTGAAAGCAGGGCTCAGACCTGTGGATGCCGGAGCACTGAATGCAGAGAGTGACACCGAGGTTGATGCTGGCCCACTCCGGGGCTGGCTCCCTGCAGTCGCAGCACTGGGCATTCCCCTCCACACTCTGTACCTGGGCTGCCACCTGCCCAACTCCCCCAGGTTCCCTTCCTCTGGCTGCCCCGCCACAGCCCAGGGTAGCAGCAGAACCCAGGGCAAGGTGTCCTGAGACCTGAAGGAGAAGGAAGAAAGGGTAAGCGAGGGGCCTAAGGGGGAGGGGGCTCCATCTCCCAGGGCAGCATGGTCCCGGTGCCCATATTAAGATACCTGGCTTGGACCACGAGGGCTGTTATCAAGGCGAGCCTGGCTGAAGGCAGAGGCAATGCTGCTCTGAACAGCATTGATCCACAGCTGCAGGAGGCGCTCAGAGTCAGCCTGGAGGAGACAGGACCTGGGAGGGGGATGGGTGAGAGTGTGTGTGGGGGTCTGAGGTCAAGGGCCATGAGACAGAATGGGCAAACTGACATTCAGTTGTGCTGAACTGGTCATGTGGATTGTGTATATATGTGTATATATATATATATATATTTACTCATGAGGAGGCTAAAGGTCCACAGAGATTGACAACTTGTTTAAAATCTCATGCAAGCTCTGGGTCCAAGATTGGTTCACCACCTCCAAACCACCCTTAACACCCAGTCTATGGGATTTCCCTAGGGGATGGAGACCCCTAGGAGAGTCAGGAGGAGCTTTGGGGTCGAGTAGGCGAGGTCAGCATGGTCCTCACAGCAGGAAAAAACAATATATATTGGTTTTTTCAAGACAGGGTTTCTCAGTGTAGCCTTGACTGTCCTGGAACTCGCTCTGTAGACCAGGCTGGCCCTAACAGAGATCACCTGCCTCTGCCTCCTGAGTGCTGGGATTAAAGGCCTGCACCACCACCACCCAACCAAAAAAATACTTTTCAATATTAATGCACAAAGGAGTATTTATTCAGCCATTTTGATTTTGATTTTCTTTTTTTTTTAAATATTTATTTATTTATTTATTTATTTATTTATTATGAATACAATATTCT
>NW_026068017.1:3975430-4013006 GCF_014885135.2 Alexandromys fortis | reverse complement strand
GAGAGGTGTGGACCGGCAGTCCCACGAGACGTTCAAGAGAATGGTGGGAAGTTGTGCAGAATAGGACATGGAAGGGGCGTTTGTTCCTTGGACAGCTCAGATTGCACGTATTTATGAGGCCCACTTTCCAGCAGATGGCAGTAAGGCTAGCCTTCAACTCCTGATCCTTCTGCTTCCACCTTAAAGGCTAGGCTACAGGCATACGCCACCACACCCAGCTGGCTTTTCCTTCTTTCTTTATTTTTAACTAAAAATAAGTTTATTGTTGCCATTATTTTTTCTAGTTGTGACCAGTGTTGAGGGAGATCAAAGTGGGAGACAGCTGTCAAGGGGTAGCAGTCTGAGCGCTATTTCTGGGCGTATCATGAGGCCTTGGACTCACTCCCACTTCTACAATTGTTTGGGATAGAATCTTGCCACGTCACCCAGACTGGCCTAGAAATTCCCTCTACAGTGCAGGCTGACCTCAGATTTGTAGTCTTCTACCTTAGACTACTGTCTGCTGGCATCAAACCAGGCTTATTGCTACAGCTTTTGACAAATGGAACTATGTTGGGGAAGGGGCTCCATTTTCTCATTTGTCCCAAGGTCCCATATGGGCTGGTGGTAGTTCTGAAAGATGAAGTTGTCCCATCAAGACATGTCACCATCCTGTCTTAGACCCTGCAGGACTTCCCATTTTCCTCAGAGCAGTCCTCAAAGCGCTACCAATTTCTGCAAAGTTTTAGCATGATTCCCATGCACTCTGGCTCCTCCTCCTTCCTCCCTTACCCTGACCAGGCTTGTAGCTCCAGTTTTATAAGCACTGGGAGAACTCAGGACCCTCCTATTAACTCTTCCTTATGTCTACACTATTTTCCTTCAGATATCCTTCAAATATTAACTCAAAAGTTGCTTTTTGGGCTGGAGAGATGGCTCAGTGGTTAAGAGCATTGCCTGCTCTTCCAAAGGTCCTGAGTTCAATTCCCAGCAACCACATGGTGGCTCACAACCATCTGTAAAGAGGTCTGGCGCCCTCTTCTGGCTTCCAGGCACACAGACAGACAGAATATTGTATACATAATAAATAAATAAATATTTTTTTAAAAAAAAGTGGTTTTTTTTTTTTTTTTAAGTCAGGGTTTCTCTGGGTAGCCTTGGATGTTCTGGAACTCAATCTGTAGACCAGGCTGGTCCTGAACTCATAGAGATCCACCTGCTTCTGTATCCCAAGTGCTGGGATTAAAGGCATGCCACCATCACCCTGCAAAAGTTACTTTTTTTAGCCAGGCATGGTGTTGTACCCCTGTAATGCCAGCTTTTTGGGGGGGGGGGTGAAGGCAGGAAGAGCAGGAGTTCAAGGTCATCCTTGGTTACACAGTAAACTTGAGATCAGCCTGGGATACATGAGTTTTAACTGAAAAAAATAAAAAGGAGTGGGTGCCAAAAAGCCTCATGATAAAGGGTCAGTTTTGTTGCCTATTTGTCCACACACAGAATTCCAATCCCCCTGCCTCCTCTCAAGCACTAGAATTGCAGGCATGATCCACCAAGTCCAGCCCCTGACAATTTTTTAATTAATTTATTTATTATTTATACAGTGTTCTGTCTGCAGGCCAGAAGAGGGAACCAGATCAAATTACAGATGGTTGTGAGCCACCATATGGTTGCTGGGAATTGAACTCAGGACCTCTGGAAGAGCAGCCAGTGCTCTTAACCTCTGAGCCATCTCTCCAGCCCTAGCCCCTGACATTTTATTTAGAATTGGGAACCCTGAGGGCTGCAGAGATGGCTCAGTGGTTAAGAGCACTGACTGATGTTCTAGAGGACCCAGGTTCAATCCTCAGTACCCACATGGCAGCTCAAAACTGTAATTACAGTTCCAGGGTAGCCGGCACCCATAGAAATTTTTTTAAAAATATTTATTTATTTATTATGTATACAATATTCTGTCTGTGTGTATGTCTGCAGGCCAGAAGAGGGCACCAGACCCCCATTACAGATGGTTGTGAGCCACCATGTGGTTGCTGGGAATTGAACTCAGGACCTTTGGAAGAGTAGGCAATGCTCTTAACCTCTGAGACATCTCTCCAGCCCCCCTAGAAATTTTTAAAAAAGAAAGAAAGAAAAAGATTTGGGAACCCTGGACTGTGGATATAGTTCATGGTAAGTCCCTTGCCTAGCAGGGTTAAGGCCCTGAGTTTAATCCTCAGCCTTTTAAACAAAAAAAATTGAAACTAAATTTTACCTTCTCTACCCAGATCATCATCAGATCATCATGTCCCTTGCTGTATTTTTTTTTATAACATTGTCATCCCTTTCTTTTAGCTCCCTCCCCACCTTTATTTTTTAAACAGGGTTTTGCTTGGGAGCTCTGCCTGACCTGGAACCTCAGATTCAGAATCTTTCTCCCTCAGCCTGCACAGCGCTGAGACTACAGGTGTGCACCACCACCCTGACTCCTGCACAGCGCTGGAACTACAGGTGTGCACCACCACCCTAACTTCAAGCATTATTCTTTTCTTCTGCTTTTCTGGAGACAGAGTCTCTTTATGTGGCCCTGGCTATCCTGGAACTTGCTAGTAGGCCAGACTGGCCTTGAACTCAGGGATCCACCTGCTTCTGCCTTCCCAGGGCTAGGATTAAAGGCCTGCACTGCTGTGCCAGGCATTTTATTATTACCTTCTAACACAGCAAGCCACTTACTTTGGTGTCTGTCTGTCTGTCTTTGCTGACTCAGGGGTATATCTGGATATGCATAGATAGTAATCACCCGCCCCACAATCTTCAGCTGGGTGCATTTAGCTGCGTCAGCTGTCTTACCTACTCCAGGTCTTAAATGCGTTGCTGGCCCGTTTGAAAAGGTGTCCTTCCATCACCAAGCCACTAGGCCCCTCCTTTAGGCTTGGCTCTGGCTCCTCACCACCCAGCTCCTGGGGGCATGAGAGGATCAAAACCAGCTGGGACAGGCAGAGACCAAGGCCCCTGGCCTGTTCCTCCCTCCCTGCACCAGCACTCGCCTTCTGCTTCAGTAACACGTGCCTCTGCTCCATGTCTCTCTTCTCTCTCGCCGAGTTCAAGACCAGGTTGTGTAACTGGGCACAGGAGGGACATCTCAGATGCCTGAGTTTGCCCCAACCAGGCCAGGAGAGTCACCTTAGCATACCCTAACCTCCCGGCCCCAACTGCCTAGGGTCCTTCACCTGGGCACCCAACTCCTTCCGATACTGAGCCAGGCGGTTTAGCTCTTCATGGCCCTGCTGGAAGTAGGTAGCCTGGGCCTCTACCAAACGTAGCACCTGAGGGACAAGGTGGGCAGGGCAGAGCTGAGGAAGGATATCCCTCCCCTCCTTTCCCCTCCCCTCGCATCTTTTTGGCTCCCAAAACTCACGAACTCCATGATGTCAAACTTCCTCTTATCCTCGATCACATTGACCTGAAGGTCCAAAAAGACCTGGGGTCAGTCTTGAAATCACAGCACATCCTTCCATCACGCACTGGGACTCCCTGCTCTTGAGGTGACACCTCAAGGTATCCTGGGTTGAGGTAGGCACCTACCTGCAGGGCATAATCCAATGCCCGACTCCGGTACCCGGCTCGGGCAGTCCTCAAAGCAATTCCAGCCTCCTCTGCTTCTTGGACGCGGCGCTTGGGGACCTCTGCATTGTGGGTAAGGGCAGCCTCCAGGCTCTCAGCCCCTCTCCAGAAATCCCTGCGAGCCTCTCTGAAACCCCGGAGACCTCTAGAGTTAGGGGAGACAAAACAAAAATCATGGATTTACCTTCCCATCCCCAGGAGAGAAAAATATCTGGATAACACCACCACCACCACCAATATCCTGTCATTTAGCCTGTGAGAGGCAAGTCCTGGGGATGCTTGGGAAGGCTGAAGCAGGTCACTCCCAACCCACCCTCACAGTTCCTCCTACTGGAGAGGCCCCATGGAAACGGGAAGACAAGGAGGACTAGTTCCTGGGAAATAAGACCCCTTTCCCTCCCGTCTCACTCCTTGACCAGAGTCTGGATTTGTTGCTGCAGTGTGTGTTGAGTAGCATCAAGAAGCTCCTGTTGGAAGAAGTTGACAAGTGAGAGTCAGGATCAGACAACCCTGCCCCATCCATTCCATCCCCCCCAGGCCCCACACTCCCCACTCACGGCATGGCTGTCCAGCTTGTGATTTAGGCTCACAGTGAATTTTTCTAGACACTCCTGGGCAAGAAAAATCACAGAGAAAGTACCAGGTATGGGACATCAAGGTCCACCCAACTCTAGGTTCTGCCTGCTGGACCCTTCTTGGAGGACAGCCCCAGCTTAGCCCTGACCTGGGCTCTGCAGACCTCAGGTCCAGCCCTCCTCCTCCACAGCATCTCCTTATCCCAATCCCTGCCCCCAGCAATCACAGCCCTGGTTCAGAATCCTCACATACCGCCATCATGGGCTCTGGTGGGCCCAGGTGGGCCAGGTCACAAATGCCAACTATGAAGGCACGGCTGGCAGCAAGGTAATGGTGCCCACTTTCCAGGAGGCAGGTACCCAGCTTGAGGAGCTGGGAAGGAATAAAGGACAAGAGAGGACAGTACCCATGGTCAGCGCACCAGGTGATGCCTCCCCTCTGCTCCACTGCTCCCCGAGCCCAAGACTGTGTAACCCTTTCCTAATCTCATCTTCCATCCCATCCAGCCCCATGCAGTGCCATTTTAAAACCACACCCACGCCATTATCTCTGCTTCCTAGCTTTCATTTCCTATGCTTGTTTCAAAATTTCTGCCCGTTCCTCAAATCTCTCCAAAGTCAACTTTACTTCTCAAATACCTTTCCCTGTCTAATCCTATCTACCCTTCTGTGCCCTGTTTATGCACCGTCTTGTTACTGGTACCCATTCTCTGCCTGGCAGGGTTCCGTTAGTTCTACAAGCCTCTGTTGTGTGTGTTGCGAGGGAGGGGTCTCATTCGCTGTTCTTTAAACATTTCCTTGCAAATATGATCTAGCCATTGAGGCCTCAGGAGCAGGGCCAGGTAAGATGTTAAGTGCTCAGCTGTCCATCTTCCAGAACCTTTGTCATGCTCAGAGCTCTAACAGATCGGGAAGGGAAAGCCAGATGGCCGAGCTAGAATCCCAAATCAGTCTCCTCATCCCTGCCTGGGCGTCATTATCCGCAGGCTATGGCTGCCTCACCCTCAAGGTGACATGCTAGAGTTTGGCCATGAGTTGCCATATTGTGGATGGAGCGCTTGTCTGTGGAGTCCTTCAGTTTGGCCTAAGCTGCTAAGAGGCCACAGAGAGGCTTTGTGAAGAAGTGGCAAGGCGCCAGGAGTCAGGCCCCATGCATGCCTTTCCAGCACATTTTTCTGGGGACTTTGGATGCTTCTGAGAAACATAGCTTGGACTGAAAGTGGCTAGCATGATCAGCAGTGGTCAGGAAACTGATCAAGATCAAGTCATAGCAGTTTGTGACAAGGAGACAACATGGCTACACCTCACATGTAGATCAGCGGACTGTCTAGTTCTCCTGTATTCGCCCCTTTCTCCCATAGATGAGAAAAGACCTTTCATAAAATTGAACCAATAACTAGCCGGGCATGTGGTGCACGCCTTTACTGCCGGTACTTAGGAGACAGAGGCAGGGAGATCTCTGTGAGACTGAGGCCAACCTGGTCAAGATAGCAAGTTCCAGGCCAGCCAAGACAACATAGAAGGACCCTGTCTCAAAAAAAAAAAAAATAAATAAAACAAAAACAAAAAACCCTAAACCAGTAATTAGTAGTACATCTATAGGATACAACTGCAGTCAACAATAAAGAGGAACCTTTAATGCATTAGAAAACTTGAATGGACTTCAAACTCATTGTTATTCCCAGTTTTTAAAATTTTTAATTTAAAATATTTTTATTATTTATGCATACATGTATATGTTTGCATATGAGTGAGGAGGACAGTGGGACGTCAGATCCTTTGGAGTTGGAGTTACAGGCAGTTAGGAGCTCTGCCTGCCTCTGCCTCCTGAGTGCTGAGGAAGGTACGTGCCATCACCCTGGGCTTCCAGTTTTTTAGCAAGCCAATTTCAGGTCAGTGAGGTGGCTTCACTGGTAAAGGCACATGCCATGCAAGCCTGGAGGTCAAAGTGCAATTCTGGAGCCCATGGTGGAGGAGAGAACTGACTCCCGAAAACTGTGTACTGAGCTCCCCACAGGCACTACAGCATGTGCCTACACACACACACACACACACACACACACACACACACGCACACGCACACGCACACGCACACACACATGCACACATGGTAGATAGGTAGACAGACAGACAGACAGAGATCAGTACTCCTGAGGCAGAAGCAGGCAGGTCTCTGAGTTCGAGGTCAGCCTGCTCTATACAGTGAGTTCCAGGCCAGCCAAAGCTACATAGTATGACCTTACCTTATAAAGGAGTTCACTTCCCTTGAGATAGGGCTTCTCCTTTCTCTTTAGCCTCAAGCCCACCAATCAGAATAGACTGGGTGCCAGAGAGCCCCAGCAATTCCTGTCTCCTCAATTCTAGGATCATAAATGTGTGCCATAAAACACCTTGGGTTTTTTTTTGTTTGGATTTTTTGTTTTGTTTTGTTTTGTTTTTGCTTTTCGAGACAGAGTTTATCCGTGTAGCTTTGGCTATCCTGGAACTTACTCTGTAGACCAGGCTGGCCTTGAACTCACACACAGAGATCTGCCTGTCTCTGCCTCCTGAGTGCTGAGATGAAAGATGTGCACCACCACCGCCCAGCATCATTTTTTATATAAGTGTTGGGGATCAAACTTGGTTCCTCATGCTTGCAAAGGAAGCACTTTACTGAGCCTTCTCTCCTGAGCCCCGCTGACTTTATCGTTAGTCATACTGTGCCAATGCTAATTTTGAGGATTTCTTCTTCTTTTTTTTTCTTTTTTGTTTGTGTGTGTGTTTCAAGACAGGGTTTCTATGTGTAGCCCTGGCTGTTCTGAAACTCACTCTGTAGACAGGCTGGCCACAGAGATACAGAGATTCACCTGCTTCTTCTTCCAAATGCTGGGATTAAAGGTGTGTGCCACCACTACCTAGGAGTTTTGAAGTTTGATAATGAGGAAAAATTGCTTCACTAAATAATTTTTAAAAGTTTAAGAATTATTTGCACTAGGGATATAGTTATAGAGTCAGGCCTGCCTAACAAGCAGAAGGTGGATTCCATCTCGAGGAGGGAAGTAGAGGTCAGGTTCAATTACAGTGTAAATTCAAAGCCTGGACTACTTGTGACTCTGTCTCTGTCTCAAAAATATAAAGAAGAGAGAGAGAGAGAGAGAGAGACCAGGCAGGCCTTGAACTTAAAAGATCTGCTTGTTTCTGCCTTACCAATGCTAGGATTAAAGATGTGAGCCGTGTGTGTGTGTGTGTGTGTGTGTGTGTGTGTGTGTGTGTGTAGGCACATGCTGTAGTGCCTGTGGGGAGCTCAGTACACAGTTTTCGGGAGTCAGTTCTCTCCTCCACCATGGGCGTGCAGAGTGTCTGAGGCCAGAAGAGGGACTCAGATCTCCTGGAACTAGAGGTAATCATGAGCCACCCAGCCTGAGAGCCAAGAATGAATGGGTCCTTTGGAAGAGCAGCAAGGACCAGTGAACAACCATCTCTCTTGTCCTAAGCCCCACTCTCAAGGAGTGTGAGGAAGGCTTGTGGTTGGCTTCAAACAGGCAGAGTATGGCAAAGGCAATGGGATGGCACTCCATGCCACACCATGTGACACCTCGGTAGTACAGAAAAATCACTTTCTTCCTAGCAGCAACCATGCTAGGACATGTCTGTGGAGAGGGAAAGCCTCGTGGCAGGAAACTGTGGGTGGCCTCTAGAGGTTCGGCCCCCAGTCCTTAATAGCAGTGAAATATCACGAAAATTTCTGAACAGCCACCCCATGATCTTGAAAGTCCCAGTCTTCAAATGAGACCATAGCTTTGGTTAAGACCCTGACTGCTGTTCAGGTAACCCAGAGCCAAAAACAGCTGAGTGATCAGACTCTTGACAAACTAGCAGATGTGTATTGTCGAACAACTGAATTTGTTAAACACTAATAGAAAACTCACAGAGCGAGTAAATGTATGTTAGAAAACACATTAGAGAAAGCAGAGTCAGGGGCTGGAACTTATATAAATGCACACAAAACAAATGAACACGCCTTATTTTAAGAACCTAAATGTAGCCGGGCAGTGGTGGCCCAGCACTCGGTAGGCAGAGATGAATCTCTGCAAGTTCGAGGCCAGCCTGGTCTACAAGAGCTTGTTCTAGGACAGGCTCCAAAGCTACAGAGAAACCCTGTCTCGAAAAACAAAAACGGGGGGGAGGGATGGGGACACAAAAACAAAAAACTAAACTTATTGAAGGCACAGAATTTTTTTCCTAATCTTTGTAGGCCCCCTCTTCACCTTAAGAGACACCTCACTCTTGAGCTTCGCCCAGGCTGTCACACACACATGGTGATCGTCTTCCCTCAGCCTCAGCCTCTAAAGTGCTAGGATTGCAGTTAAGAGCCATCATGCCCAGGTACAGTTAACTTTCTATGACCGTGTAACTCATTCTCAGTGTCCCACTGTCTCTTTTCTCCGTGACTTGGTCACCTTTTCCAGGCGGGACTCCAATTCTGACACTTCAGCTTCCACCATTTCAATTGAGGCTCTGAGAAAGGAGGGACAGGGTCATGAGAACAGAGCTTGGGTCCATTGGGTCCTCTGCTGATCATCAAGGTGGGGGGTACAGACAGACAAACGAGTTGAGAATGGCCGCCCACCCACAAGCCAGTCATTACTGGTGTGCTACCGTGCACATTCTAAGCTTCAATAACCAAGACCAGAGCAGGAAGTTTCAGGAGGGTGGATGTGGCCAGGGCAGGAAGTTGCTAACCGCCCCAGGGCAGGTGCTGGGGGAGGGGTTCCAATGAGAAGGAAGAAGGAATGCCAATTATAAAGGCCAGATGGTGCAGCTAGGCCGAGTAGAAGAGCTTTGGAGAGCATGGGGGTTTTGCTTTTTGTAATTTGTTTTTGAAGGGTGTCACTCTGTAGCCCAGGTTAGTCTGGAAGGCACAGCAGTCTCACAAGTGCTGGGATTACGGGGTGAGACACCAGGCCCGGGCTGAACAGCAGATGCACCATTTCCCATCAGTTCCCTCTTGTCTCTTTGTGGCCTAGGCTTTAAGGGAGGTCCGGCCTGGGGGATGCTGTTGTCAGGGCATGTGGTACCTTTCGTCCCTGTCCCCACCCCTTAGCCTGCTGGACCTGCACACTTACCGGAAGCGGGGTGAGTCCTTGAGACATTCTTCAAAATCTAGCTTGACCGTCATCTCAGGTGACCTGCTGTGGCCCAGGGGCCCTGGAGGTCAGGCAGGTGGGGGGGGTGTAGGTAGATGCACTCCCCACCCCCCAGGAGGGGTATTGATGAGGAAGAAGAGGTCCTCTGGTCCGTAGGGCCTGGGTCTGCAATTCTTTCCCCAAAGGGAAAGGGGTGACCCAGGAGGAGCTCTCACCCCACCACTTCTAGGCGGCTCTGGGAGGGGCAGGGGTGGGGCCTGGGCGGAGGGGGCGCTGAGATCAGAGAAACCACAGCCCCGCCCCCAGAGACTGTCTGCTGTCACCTTCCTTCTGGAACCCTGGTTTTTCTTAGCTCCTTTCTCCTTTGGTGAATAAATTTTTTGAGGGAAAGCATGAGGATCTAGAGTCAAATGATGTCTTGGTCCCTTAGGAATTTGTGTGCTTAGTAGGGCAAGGTGGCACCTGCCTTTAATTACAGCAGAGGCAGGCAGATCTCTGTGAGGTCAAGGCTAGTGTGGTCTGTGTAGCTACAGGCCAGTCAGAGCTACACAGTGGGACCCTGTCTACAAAACAAACAAACAAGCAACAAAAAAATTTGTGTGACCCAGGATGAGGTCTCCAACCCTTCTTCAGGTTCCTCATCTGTGAGATAATTGTTACAAGGCCAGGTGTGGTTGTACAGTTTTAATCCCAGCACTCAGTTAATTGTGGTAAATAACAGTAGATTGTGGGGTTTTGTTTGTTTTGTCTTTCGAGACAGGGTTTCTTTGTGTAACCTTTGGCTGTCTCTGTAGACCAGGCTGGCCTCGAACTCACAGAGATCCACCTGCTTCTGTCCCAAGTGCTGGGATTAAAGATGGTCAATTAATTATATCAGGCAATGGCATCCTACTGCAAGCTTGGGCCTTTTCAAGATCCTACGTTTTGCCAGGCTGTGGTGACACACACCTTTGATCCCAACACTTGGGAGGTAAGGTAGGCAGATCTCTGTGAATTTGAGGCTAACCTGGTTTACAGAGTAAGTTCCAGAAAGACAGCCAAAAGCTACATAGAAAAACTCTGTCTCAACAAAAATAGTAATAATAGCCAGGTGGTGGTGGCGCACGCCTTTAATCCCAGCACTTGGGAGGCAGAGGCAGGCGGATCTCTGTGAGTTCGAGGCCAGCCTGGTCTACAAGAGCTAGTTCCAGGGGGCTGGAGAGATGGCTCAGTGGTTAAGAGCATTGCCTGCTGTTTCCAAGGTCCTGAGTTCAATTCCCGGCAACCACATGGTGGCTCACAACCATCTGTAATGAGGTCTGATGCCCTCTTCTGGCCTGCAGACATACACACAGACAGAATATTGTATACATAATAAATAAATTTAAAAAAAAAGAGCTAGTTCCAGGACAGGCACCAAAAATTTCAGAGAAACCCTATCTCGAAAATTAAAAAAAAATAGTAATAATAATTATAAAATTTAAAAAATCCTAGGGGGCCAGCAAGGTGGTTCACTGGGTAAAAGTGCTTGCCACACAGCAAGCCTGACAACCTGAGTTTGATCTCCAGTGGAATTGATTCTGCAAAGTTCCTTTGACCGCCAACAGGTGTACTACATGAAGTGAATAAAACGGATAGTGAATTTTTTTAAATCCTAAGTTTTGTTTTATGCTTTGAAACAGAATCTCATCATGTAGAACAACTTATGCTCAAATTTGTGATTTGCTGCCCTAGCCCCTAAGTACTTGCTCCTAGGAGTCCAGTCCCTTGGGTTGTGCTCAGCTTCCTTCTCTTGGCTCTGCTTTCCTGATTTATTGTACATGGACACTCCCACACCCCCAACTCTCCCAATCCTCGATAGAGCGGTCCCAGTCTGGTTCCTGATGTTGTCTTTATTGTCCACTGTTAGAGTGGGAAGGGCAGGGGAAGGCTGTCCTCACCCCATCCTCAGCCGGCTACATTTTCCACGGTCTAGGCTCTTTGTCCTGAGTCCACGGGAGCCACAAGCTTTCATCTAGAGAAAGAGGAGGTTGGACTTTCTTGCAGCGGGGGTAAGCTCTTGTTCATGTGAGCCTCAAATCTCTAGAACCTACCCACTTAATCCCAATGCCTCTCTGGTTAGTGCAAGTACCCCCTTGCCTCTGCCCAGGCTCATGTCTGCATCCGTTCCAGCATGGAGGGTTCTGGTTACTTCCATGTTCCTTTTCTGAGTTCCCTGGGCTTCGGTGTGTCAGCCCCTTAGCCCAACAGTTGGATGCCACTTGAGACCCATTGCCTCTGGAGGATATGGTACTAACTAGAGAGGGGTGAGGTAGCAGAGAGGAGTCAAGGAGGAGGCATGGCGTCACTGACTTATGCTAGGCTGGGGGGATTCTCAATCCCCCTGAGCATCCCTGATATCTGTTCTCTGTGACAAAGATATTAGACTCTGGGATGTTTAGGGCCTCTTTTAATACCTAATGCTGATGCCCTGGCCTGCTAGGATTGGGAGGCTGGGAGGTGGGAGCTTGTTAAGAGCCAGTCTTAGATGGTACCTTCATCAGGTTGCAATAGTGTCATGGATATGTCCAGAGAGCCCTGAATGATTTTATCATACCCTATGGGGCTTCCAATAGGACCTGAAGTGCCTTTGGGATTCTCAGTAACCCAGATCAGGCCTGAAGAACCTGGAAGTAATGTGAGATGAGGGCTGGGGCACCTAGCAAGCTGCTTGTTCTGCCCGTCCACCCCCGGGCTGTCCTCCCCAGCTCTCACTGTCCTGTTCTTCATCTTCTATATCCTCTGCAAGCTCTGGGTGGGAACAGGACCTCAGGTATCTTCCTTTACTGTAATACTCCTTGCGCTGTAGATTAGTCTGCTCCCCCACGGTAGAGTCTGAAGCTGAGGGGAACTGGTTTCTGTAAGTGGCAGAATCTGAAAAATCACCCAGACAATCTGAGTCTGTGGCCACCTGCTGTGCACGGTGGGGCCACTACCATTCGGGAAATGTTCAGGTACCCAGTTCTCATCTGCCGTCCCGCCCCCAGTTTAGAAAACCTTCAGTGAGTCTGCATCCCCCAGTGGTTCACTCAAACTGTTCCCCAGCCTGTCACCTCTGGTGGCCACCCTGATTGGAGACTCGGCTCCAGCTGACCCTTTCCTTCCCTGCCAGACAGCAGGACTGTACGCCAGTGCTCTGGAGAGCAGAATAGCACGGGGAAGTGAGGAGCAGAGCCAAAGAGAGCAGATATGAAAAAAGCAAAGTTCAAGGAGATCTGGACTCTGGAAGAGCCTCTTGTCTACAGTCGTCTCTTCAGTCCCGAGGTCCCTGTCCCTAAGCAATCTCTTGTCTACAGTCTCTTCAGTCCTGAGGTCTCTGCCACTAACCTTTGGTGCCTAGGGCATGGCTGTCAGTCACCAGGACAGTCTCGTTTTTGACTCCTGTGGCCAGTCTTCCTGCCCAGCCTTTGTCCACAGGCCTGGACTTCAGGTCCATCACCACACTTTGATTACTACTGCTGATGCTGGCACTAGCCCCACTGCTCTCGTCCTCATTGGCCAAAGGCAGGTTTCTCGGGGCCTTCAGGAATTTGCCTTCACTGTAGTGTATCTTTCGGTGCTTGTCAAAATCACTGGAGTCTGTGGGCCAGTGTGGAGGCTTGGCTCTCCCTCCAGGCTTTCCCTGAAGGGTCACTCATGCGCCTCCCCGGTCCATCAAGCCCTCCCCGCCCACATCTCACGTACCAGTCTTGGCAAAGCTATCTGCAGTCCTTGGGCTTTTGTTGTCTCCATACTGGAGGACCTTGGGGAGGAAATTGTCCATTGTGGCAAACCTGAAGGGGAGGGAGACTAGTTGGGGGCACAGAAGCGGGAAAACAACAGTGGGGGCAGGTGGTGGGTGGGGACCAAGCTGGTGATCCCCCAGATCGGTTTTGCTTATGCCCAAGGGGGGGTGTAGTGTGTACCATTTTAGGGGCCAAAGAACAAAGCTAACTGAGACTGGATTCAGAGGTATGGGGCAGAGGGCACAGCTCTGCAGCAGACTCTCACCTCTCTGCCAGTGCTTCAGGGGTCACCTTCAGAGAAGACCCTGCAGACAGGTCCTTGTCATTGTCGGGCAGTCTGAGGAGAGGAAGCAGGGCTAGTACCTGAGGCTTCTAGGCCTCTTCCTCCTGTTCCCTTGCTGGAATACAGGAGTCTCAGCTGAAAGCCTAGGGCTGAGGGCTTAGCACCTGTGGTAGGGGGTGCCGGGTTCATCCACCTTCATAAAGCCATAGTCTTTGTCAGCGGGGTGGTAGGTAGCCAAGATGTTCATCTCATCCCAGCGCTGAGATTTCCTAAGGTGTGGGGAGGACACAGCAAAGGAGGAAGCTCTTCTGGGGGAACCCTCCTCTAACAGAGGGGTCTCCTTCATCCTTCCGGGCACGCACAGAACTCTTGATATTCCCTTGTAGAGGCTAGGATTGGAGCTAGATGCCCAGTGGGAATTACAACGTGCTGTGGCCAGGATTTCTGTGACCCTTGCCGCCTCCCCCAAGTTTTAGAACCTCAGATTTCCTACCCAATAGCTCTCACCTACTGTCCCCTACCCCCTTTTCAGGACTCCGCCCCTTTTTTCTTGGCTTCCGCCCTAGGTATCCTGAACTCTTCCCTCCCATCTCAGGTTTGCTGGCTCCTGGCTAACCGCTGAGCAGCTTACTTCTCCGTACTGGAGGTTTTCTTCATCATGAAGGAACTGCTGTTTTTTAGGATGCTCCGGGGACGCTCCTCACAGTTTTGAGAGTTCAAGGGAGCTGACCCGGAGTGTGGACTATTCTCCGAGCTGGACACTTTAGGCTCCCCCGGTCCAGGGATGGACGCCCTAGTTGCACCGGTTTCAGTGCCAGGGGATTTGCTGGACCCAAGGCTACAACCTGCAACCTCCCCGTGATGCAGACTGGGTCTGGAACTGAGGGTCACTACCCCTTCAGAGGGCTGGATTGGACCACGACTACGAATTACAGTGCCCCCGGAATGCAAGAGGGGGCCAGAACCAGGAAACAAGACTACTCCGGAGGGACTTCCGGTGTCTGTTTGTATACCTCGGACACCTCCTGGTACTGCCCTAGGAACCCCCCGAGGGGATTCCGCAGTGAGGCCGCTAACCGACGCGAGAGACTCGGGCTTCTCCATGGCTCAACTTGGCAGCCACTTCAATTACTCGGCCCAGCCTCCCAACTCCACATAGCTCCGCCCCTTGGCCCTGCCCTCACCGCGGTGGGCGGGGGGCGCTGGGGCTCAGGGTCAGGCTGGACCTCCTCGGCCTCTGCTCCCTGGCGCTGGAGCAGGTGAAAACAAGACTATATAGAGACTACAGCCTGGGAGCCCCTTCGCACGCCCTTCTCTAATTGTCACACCCAAAGACTTTCTTTGTCTCTGTAATTTGCTCCCGCCCTTCTCCATCATCGCCCTTCTCCGAATCAACCAATCACAGTCAAGGGACCTGGTCAGGGCCGAGAAGCCCCTTATGACATCATAGCCCTCCAGCCTCAGCGAGGTCCTCTGAGTAGGGTTGCGGTTCTGTTAATAGGTCTCAGGTAATCTCTTGGAGCCATCAGCTCTGTTGCTTGAGATTACCTGTCGGGGTAGCTCTAGGCTCTTTCTTAGTAATTTTTTTAAAAAAATCTAAGTTTCACTGAATCGTTGCTCAAGTTGGTCTTGAACGACCCGCGGGCTCCCCCCACAGTCAGCTCGCCGTGCCTCATAGGAGAGGTGTGATGCAAAGTGTGTGGGGCGGAGGCGGGGAAGGTTGCGTCGAGAGGTGCGGGACAGCGGCGACAAGAGGTGCGACGCGTGGATGGATTGCGACATTTCCGGTCTCGGGATTATGGAGGACCGAAACTCGGATTTATAAAACTACCTTTTCTCGGTCCTGGAGATAACGTTTATATCACTTTAGAGCGTGCGGTGTGAAAGGAAGCCCCTATTCCTTGTGGTAAAGGGACTACTTTAACACGTCTCTTCCCGACAAGGGCTGGGCCCTGGGCGCCGCGACGTCGCAAAGTGTATTTGGGCGCCAGCACGCCTCCGTCGCAAATACGCCCGCGGCGGGCGTTTCTCCCATTCGCTGTCGCAAAAGCCAACCAAATCCTCCGGTCTCTCCGAGCCGCTCTCGCTCTCATCCCGCCGTGCCGTAAAGCAAGTCCCCCGACCCCGTCGTCCTTCCGTTCCCCTCGTGACAGACCTTGTTCCTCAGCGCTGGATGCTTCGGTGCGGGCAGTGCCGTAAAGCACAGCCGGCCCCAGCCCCCGGCCGTATTCCCCCAGGGCGTCTGTCCGCCGCGGTTGCCACGGTGCCGCCAAGCGCGGCTGTCGCGCGGCCGCGGTTTCAGCGGCGATGGCGGCGGGGTCGGGTGGGAGTGGGGGCTCTGGGGCAGGCCCCGGGCCGGGGCCGGGGCCGGGGCCAGGCGGGGGTGGGGGCCCTGGCAGCAGCGGACCAGGACTCGGGTCCAGCGGGTGTCTCGGCAGTGGCGGGGAGCTGCACCCGCGCACCGGGCGCTTGGTAAGCCTGTCGGCCTGTGGGCGCACAGCGCGGCGGCAGCAGCCGGGCCAAGAGTTTAACCACGGGTTGGTGCTGAGCCGAGAACCCTTGCGTGATGGACGCGTCTTCACTGTCCGCATCGACCGCAAGGTGCGAAGCTGGGGCCGCGGAATCGTGGTGGCAGGAGGGTGGGGGTGTGAGCAGAAGGAGAAGAGGTAGAACTGCGAGAAAGTCTGTATGTCCAACCAAGTCTGCAGGTACCGACACCGAACCGGCAGCCTGCAGTGCACCAGAGAACAGGAAGGAAAAGAGCATGAAGCAGACATTCTGGAGAAAGCGTTTCCTCAGGGCCCAGTTACTAAAATGGCTAGTGACAGATGTAGCGCAATCTCTTGGGTCTTGGGGATGGAAGATAGACAGGTGCCTGAGCTGTGATGGAGAGAATAGAGAAATAGTAAAAAGCACAAACCGTTGAAGGACAGAAGCCCAATGCCAGGAAGATAGATGAGGACACATGGGAAAGGGAGGTGTGTATGGCTTGCTTGGCCCAGAGAAAGCCTTTGGGAAGAGGATGAGTCCGGGTGGAGCGCTACCTTACCAAGGACTGGGGCTGGGAATGGGAGGGATTTAGGAGAGTAGAATATACGGATCCAGGAATCGCGTGGCTGCGGTGGTTGAGGAGCCACAGAGACTAGGGAAGTCACAGGTTGAAACCAGGGTCTTTAACCAGCTTGCTCAGCAGGTGAAGGACTGCTGTGGTCAACCCTGGGCAGCTAGATACAGCACACGGTTGCTGAGGGAGAGCTGGGTCCAAAGAGTTGTGCCTCTATGTCTGTTGTCTCAGAGGTCAGGGCGAGAGGGGCGTTGTCATGCGGAACGCAGTTTCTGGCGGTGGGGTTCCATACTGAAACTCTTCCTCTCTCTCTCGTAGGTCAACTCCTGGAGTGGCTCCATTGAAATTGGAGTGACAGCCCTGGATCCCGGTGTGCTGGACTTCCCGAGCAGTGCCACTGGGCTGAAGGGGGGCTCCTGGGTAGTATCAGGCTGCTCGGTGCTACGGGATGGGCGCTCTGTATTGGAGGAGTATGGCCAGGACCTGGACCAGCTTGTCGAAGGGGACCGCGTGGGTGTGGAACGCACAGCCACTGGGGAGCTCCGGCTCTGGGTGAATGGGCGGGATTGTGGTGTGGCTGCCACTGGCCTGCCTGCTCGTGTCTGGGCTGTCGTGGACCTTTATGGCAAGTGCACCCAGATCACTGTGCTGCCCCCAGAGCCAGGCTTCAGCCCTCCCACTCCTGTCCCTACACCTCCCCTGGAGCCCTTAGCCCCTCCAGAAGACTCTGCCTTGTCGGAACAGGGGACCTCCGTGGATGAAGGTGAGAACACAGCTTGGGGGAAGCATGAGGTGTGACTGAAGAAATGGGGCAGAAATAGTCACAGTCAGCTGGGGGAGGGGCGGGGCCAGAGGCTGTCTAGGGGAACATAGGGGTTAGAAGAGATGGTCTCCTGACTGTGGGCCCTGAGGCAAAGGCTGAACCCTTATTCCCCTCCCGTCCCACCTGGTCCCTAGCCTTCATGGTGTCCCCAGCGCAGGCCCGGCCGGAGACGTTTCCTAACAGCCTTGATTCGCATAATGGTGAGGGCTTCGGGGAAGCCCTGGGAAGGGGAGTGGGTAGTGAGGTGGATAAGGGTGGGTCTTCAAGAGATGGGTAGGGAGAAATGATCCCAAACTAACTAGAGAGGTTGGAGCCTCACCTTGGCTTCCTTTCTCCATCTTGCTGCTATAGACTTTGCCAGCATGGAGCTCTCTGAGGTGGTGAGCAATGCCATTCTGTCTGCCTACAATGGAGGCCTCCTTAATGTGAACCTGAGCTCCCCACCAGCAGGGGATGGATTAGCATCCAGCGGGCCTGCCACTTCTCCTGTCCTCACTTCCAACGATGCCCTGCTCTTTCACGAGAAGTGTGGAACCCTCATCAAACTCAGCAACAATAATAAGACGGCTGAGCGCCGGAGGCCCCTGGATGAATTCAACAATGGGGTTGTCATGACCAACCGCCCCCTTCGGGATAACGAGATGTTTGAGGTCTGTGAAATCCTGAAGTCTGGCTGAGCTTCCTGACAAAGATTGGGAGCTAAATGTCGGATTGATCCTTGATGTCAGGATGGTTGTGACTGATGAGGAACCAAGGGTTCAAGGGTCTATCTTCTGTTCTTATATTTTCTGTTCCTGTGTGCTCTCATTCAACCCCAGATCCGTATTGACAAGCTTGTAGACAAGTGGTCAGGCTCCATCGAGATTGGTGTTACTACCCATAATCCCAACAGCCTGGAGTACCCAGCCACCATGACCAACCTCCAGTCAGGTACCAGCTGAGGGGAGGGACACGGGTTGTGGGCTGATGAAGGCAAGACCACCTGTTCCTTAACTGTGTGTCCATTTTTACCAGGTACCATCATGATGAGTGGCTGTGGGATCCTGACCAATGGCAAGGGTACTCGCCGGGAGTACTGTGAATTCAGTCTGGACGAACTGCAGGTAAATGCAGAGCACAGTAGTTTGGGCCAGGCCAGGGAAGCCAGTGTTAGCTAAGAGGAAGCCTCTTTCTCTCTGCGTGAGGCTTCTGAGAAGGCAGGGATGTCTAACGGGATCTAAGTGTGATTATTAGTAGCACTTTTGTTCCCATTAGTACTGGGAATGGGACTCAGGACCTTGGACATGTTAGGCAAGTGCCCTACCACTGGGTTGTACCTCTAGCCCCTGTAGCTCTTAAATAGACTGAGATTGTAGAGCGTCGGGGAGATTGTTTTTAATGTGGTTTGACTTAGTATCTGCTTTACATTGGGCCTTTGGGAAATGTGTCTGGAAAGCAGGAACCCAGGCCCTGCCCAAGAGTGGTCTTATGTGGATTTCTTCAGTAGGTGGTCTCCTGTGGAGTGGGGTGGTAGAAAGTATCCAGGACTTGTGGAACCTGAGCCTGAGTGTAGCTGGATTCCAGACTAGGGTCTTTCTTCTTTGGCTAGGAGGGTGATCATATTGGCCTCACAAGGAAGTCCAACTCTGCCCTGCACTTCTTCATTAATGGCATTGACCAGGGTAAGGTGAAATACAAGAGAGACTACTGGCCAGGCTGCCAGTGGGTCTGCCTGACCCTTCTCTGTGACGCTCGCTCTTCTCACACTTGACTCTTTGACTCTCTCCTCTAGGTGTAGCTACCCCATTGACACCACCAGTGGTGTATGGTGTGGTGGATTTGTACGGGATGGCTGTGAAAGTCACCATCGTCCATAATAATAACCACAGTGACCGGCTCCGCCGGAACAATGCCATCCTGAGGGCTCTGTCCCCGGAGGGTGCTCTCCGCCGTGCTGCTCCTGCTGCCCAGGCAGAACCTGAACGCCTGCTCTTTCATCCAAACTGTGGACAGAAGGCAGCCATCACCCACGAGGGACGCACTGCCCTGAGGCCCCAGTATGACCTGTGGGGTGGGGTGAGACCTGCCAAGGGGGCCCAAATAGGGTGTGGGAGCAGTGAGGTGGGATCATGGGATGCAGAGTGTGTCTGGTGTGGGGGTTCCTGGACAGAAAGATGGAGACTTCCAGGTGCAGGAGGTCTGGTTCGTGTCCTGGGACAGTGGGTGCTGGACAGATACTGCCGGCTTGAGTGAGTGTGTCAATATTCTGAGTCCCGACTTGCTGTGCCCTCAGTGCCACTGATGACTTCAATCATGGCGTGGTGCTGAGCAGCAGAGCCCTCCGGGATGGAGAGGTGTTTCAGGTGCGCATCGACAAGATGGTGGACAAATGGGCTGGATCCATTGAGATTGGTGTCACTACCCACAACCCTGCCTACCTCCAGTTGCCCTCTACTATGACCAATCTACGCTCTGGTGAGATCCTAAGGAGGGCAGGGCTGCTTTAGGGTCCAGGGAAGAAACTGATGCGCGGGGTTCTGGATCCTGCCTTGTTCTTCATCTTCTGCCACTTCTGTCCCTGCAGGGACCTGGATGATGACGGGGAATGGGGTAATGCATAATGGGACAACCATCCTAGATGAATATGGACACAACCTGGACCGCCTCAAGGTGAGAGAATAGGGCGTACTCATGGTTCTAACATTGGGGGCGTCACTGAGGTAGGGTGGATGCAGGACCTTCTCAAGCAGGAACTCTGCCTGACTCCTCACTCTAGCCCCCACTTCTTCCAAGGCAGGGGACACAGTGGGCGTGGTGCGGCGGGAGGATGGAACCCTGCACTTCTTTGTCAATGGAGTGACTCAGGGCCCTGCTGCCTGGAATGTACCCCCGGGGGTCTATGCAGTCGTCGATCTCTATGGCCAGGCTGCTCAGGCCACCATTGTGGATGACGTGGGTGAGGGCCTGACGGCTGGGGTGAAGGATGAGGGTGGCCTTGGGAATCATTACAAACACTTACAGAGACTTAATGGGTGATGCCTATTGCAGAGGTGCCTCCAGTCTCTGAGCCACTCCCTGAAGGGAACAACCAGATGTCTCCAAGTTCCCCATCCTCGGCAGCTGGGGGCTCTGACCTGCGCTTCCACCAGCTGCATGGCAGTAATGCAGTCATCACTAATGGGGGTCGAACTGCTCTCCGTCATAACTGCCGAAGCGAGTTCAATGATGCCATTGTCATTTCCAACCGGTCAGTCTCTAGACTTTGATGTCTCCACAGTCCCACTGCCCACTTATGGCCTTAGTGACCCCCACTCTCCCTGACAGAGCCCTGCGGGATGGAGAACTGTTTGAAATTGTCATTCAGAAGATGGTAGACCGCTGGTCAGGCTCCATTGAAGCTGGTGAGGGACCACCTGTGAGGGGTGGAGGGTAGTGGGTGCCTGTGTCCTAGGGGTCATTTCTTACCTTCTGCTTCCTCTCAGGAGTGACTGCCATCCGGCCTGAAGACCTGGAGTTTCCCAACACCATGACAGACATTGACTATGATACATGGATGCTGAGGTTGGGCTGTTTGCTCTTGAATCCAGCTTGGTAGGGATAGGTAGAGCTAGGTGGTACCAGAAAACTAAGCATGATTTGGATCTGTGGAACTGTGGCCATAGGCACTGGCACATTGGGGATCTAATAGCCCTCCTGCTCAGCCACTCAGCCTGCAGAGCAGTTCCTGCTTTTCCCTAAGGGACTCCAGGGACAAAGAAGACAGGACTGGCCAGGCGGTGGTGGCACATGCCTTTAATCCCAGCACTTGGGAGGCAGAGACAGTGAGTTCGAGACCAGCCTGGTCCACAAGAGCTAGTTCCAGGACAGGCTCCAAAACCACAGAGAAACCCTGTCTCGAAAAACCAAAAAAAAAAAAAAGACAGGACTGGGCCTCAGATCAAGATCAGGTCTCAGTATATGATGTCCAAAGCAGTGTGTGGTCCTGACAGGCAGAGACTAAGTATGGGCCAATATAGTGGTGAGGCAGGGAGGCTAACTCACCTTATTCTGTCCTCGCAGTGGCACAGCTATCATGCAAGACGGTAATACGATGCGCAACAACTATGGCTGTGATCTGGATGCCCTGGGCACAGGTGCACGCATTGGCATGATGCGAACCGCCAAGGGTGATCTGCACTACTTCATTAACGGACAGGACCAAGGCGCCGCCTGCTCAGGCTTGCCTCCGGGTAAAGGTGACTACTCTGTGCTTCGCCTGCCACCTCTTGCTCAGCTCGCTCAGGACCTCAGACTTCTGATGCCTTTCTTTCCTGCACAGAGGTGTATGCAGTGGTGGATCTCTATGGCCAGTGTGTCCAGGTGTCCATCACCAATGCTACCGGCCCCATGGACAACAGTCTGGCGACCAGCAACACTGCCACCGAGAAGTCCTTCCCTCTGCATTCCCCAGGTACCCGTTATGCAGCCCAAGAATCCTGTTTAAGGAAGGGGAAGGCCTTGTGGCAAGCAGTCTATGGGTGTGTGGGGGGGTGTTATTAAACTGAGACACAGAGTCGTATGATTTCCCTGACTCACAGAGACCAAGGTACCATGCACTGGGCATTTTGTGTCTTACTGTGGTGAAAGGTGTCCAGAGGTCTTGATGTGGCAGATGGGGCCTTAGCTTTTCATGTGAAAGCTTTACCCCGCATCCCATCTGAAAGTAATTTCCCTAACCCTAACCCTTTATCAAAACATCTACCTACAGTGGCAGGTGTAGCTCACCGATTCCATAACACATGTGGCAAGAACGTCACTCTGGAGGAGGATGGCACACGGGCAGTACGTGTCACTGGCTATGCTCACGGCCTGGTTTTCAGCACCAAGGAGCTCAAGGCTGAAGAAGTCTTTGAGGTGGGTTTGTGGAGAAGAAGTGGGTTTACCAGGCCATCACACAGGACCAGCTAATTGGCTTGTTCTTTCTCACAGGTAAAAGTGGAAGAGCTTGATGAGAAATGGGCAGGATCCCTCCGGCTGGGACTGACCACACTAGCCCCCGAGGAGATGGGGCCTGGAGCAGGCAGTGGGCCGGGGCTGCCTCCCTCCTTGCCAGAACTCCGGACAAAGAGCACCTGGATGGTGTCCAGCTGTGAAGTGAGGCGAGATGGGCATCTCCAAAGGATGAACTATGGCCGCAACCTCGAGAGGCTAGGGGTGAAGCACCTGGCACTAAGGCAGGTAGGGGGTTGGGAGTAGGAGTAGAAGAAAGTTGGCTGAGCAGCTGTCTTTGTCCCACCTGGATCTAGGTGGGGAGCCGTGTGGGCATTCGTCGGGGTGCAGATGACACAATGCACATCCTGGTAGATGGAGAAGATATGGGGCCTGCAGCCACCGGCATTGCCAAGGTAAGTCTAAGAACTTGTTTGGTTTTGGGGAGTGGGTTGTTGGTTGAAGGTCTTGTGCTGACTTCTGGCTTCCTTGGTCTTGCGTTCCCAGAATGTGTGGGCTGTGTTGGATCTATACGGGCCAGTACGCAGTGTGTCCATTGTCAGCTCCACAAGGCTGGAGGAACCAGAAGGCACCCAGCCACCTTCTCCCAGCTCAGACACTGGCAGTGAGGGCGAGGAAGATGATGAGGGCGAGGAGCACGGGCTGAGAGTAAGAGGCTGCCATGGTACCTGCTGGGTTGGCGGGCCACTAGTTACCAGAGTAGAGCTTCTCCGTTGGTCCAGCAGACTCAGGCTTGAGCTCTGTGCACTCCAGTGTGCTGGGTGAGAACTGTAATTGGTATCTTGTGCAGCTCAGTCTCTTGCTCCATACCAGGGCCAGAATCAAGTGGGTATTATGCCCACAGCCCTTGAATTCCTGGAAAACCACGGGAAGAATATCCTCTTATCCAATGGGAACCGTACAGCCACACGAGTGGCTAGCTACAATCAGGGCATCGTTGTCATCAACCAGCCCCTGGTACCCCACCTGCTTGTTCAGGTATGTCTTTCTCCTTACCTAGCTCCTGTTACTTCAGGGTGAAGGGGCCCTTTTTTGTTTTGTTTTGTCCTGTTTTTGTTTCCTTAGACAAGGTTTCTTTGTGTAGTCCTGGCTGTCCTGGAAGACCAGGCTGTAGACCAGCTGGCCTCAAACACAGAGATCCGCCTACTTCTGCCTCCCAAGTGCTAGGATTAAAGGTGTGCACCACCACTGCCCAGCATTAGGGGCCCTTTCTGCTGCAAACTAAAAGACAGGTAGAAAGTGAGCCAGTTGAAAGAATTATCTAGGAACAGACCAGGGTTCAAAGAGAAAGGATGTTGGGGTGCAGCTCATTGTAGAACATTTATTTAGCATGTGTTAGGACCTGGATTCAATTTCTGGCAGCAGGCTAAACAGGGAAGGAGACATCTGAGTTGGTAGTTTTTGTTCTCTACAAACATCAGAAAGGGTGCTGTACCAGGCAGCCATACTCTGGTTTGGGTGCTAAAACTGATTTAGCTAGGCAGGTGGCTTCTGTCCTAGAAGCTGTGAGTATATAGTTCCTTCTCATGCAGGTGCGGATCGACTTCCTGAACCGACAGTGGACATCTTCTCTCGTTCTGGGAGTCATCACCTGCCCACCTGAGAGGCTTAACTTCCCTGCCTCTGCTTGTGCACTTAAACGGGCAGCCTGGCTCCTGCGGGGCCGTGGTGTCTTCCACAATGGTCTGAAGGTGAGGAGGGAGCCATGAAGACTGGAATGACCAAGCCTCTGAATGGAGAGGACCTGGCCAAAAGGGAGACATGCATGTCATTACCTGGACAGTCTTTGGCCCATTTATTGCTTCCTCCTGTGCCCCAGCCATTGAGAATGTTAGAGTTGGAAGTGAAAAGGGGACTCTAGGTAAATGAAATGGGAATAGAGCCTAGGCCGTGGGCATGGATCCAGACAAAGCTCAGGGACTGGCAGTTAGAAACATTGAAACCGTAGGGAGGCTGCTGGTATGTTGTGGGCCTGATGTCTGGAGACAGTAGTCCTTTCCTCTTAGATCTGTGAAAAGTTCGGGCCAAATCTTGATACGTGTCCTGAAGGCACCATCCTGGGGCTGCGGCTAGACTGCTCTGGAGGGCTCCATCTCCACATCAATGGGGTGGACCAGGGGGTAGCTGTGCCGGATGTGCCCCAGCCGTGCCATGCACTTGTGGACCTCTATGGACAGTGTGAGCAGGTTAGTGGCCGCAGAGATGGGGTAAGGGGAGTCCTGGGATACTGGGAAGCTTCTGGCCCACAAAGGGGATCTGGGGACCTGTCAAGCTGTGGCTGACTACTCTCTTCCACAGGTGACAATTATGAGCCCTGACCCAGGGGCGGCCAGTGGGAAGATTGCTGGAACCCAGGGAGACATGGAAAAGGCTGATATGGTAGACGGTGCGTTTGCTTAACGGGATAATTATGGTGCCCTGCTTGTCTGCCCATCCATGTCTTATCCAGTCCTTCCGCAGCCCAGCTCCTATGACTTTTCTCTCCCTGCTATTCCAGGCATAAAGGAAAGTGTGTGCTGGGGTCCACCGCCTGCTGCTAGCCCTTTAAAGAGCTGCGAGTACCATGCCCTTTGCTCCCGCTTCCAGGAACTGTTGTTGCTTCCAGGTGAGTCCTAATCCTCAGAGCCTCGTTCCCATGGCTGGACACCAGCTGGAGAGCAACGGTGTGGCTGAGGCCAGGACAGGAGCACCAAGCCTGTTGTTCATTGTCCCACAGAAGATTATTTCATGCCTCCACCAAAGCGTAGCTTATGCTACTGTGAATCTTGCCGGAAGTTGCGAGGAGATGAGGCTCACAGGCGCCGAGGAGAGCCTCCCCGGGAATATGCCCTGCCTTTTGGATGGTGCAGGTTCAATCTTAGGTACTTATGGGTCACAGGCATGGATTTTCCCCTTTGCTCTTTTCCCTGAGAAAGAAGAATCCCAGGGAAAAAAAAGTGATAGGACTTTTTGTGTGGGGGACAATCTTGAGGAGCCACTGACCTTTGACTTGTCTGTCTTATCCTTTCAGGGTGAATCCCCATCTAGAAGCTGGGACACTAACAAAGAAGTGGCACATGGCATACCATGGAAGCAGTGTGGCAGTTGTACGGAGGGTGCTGGACCGAGGGGAGTTGGGAGCAGGTATCGTGAGTGGGCTGGGCCTAGGGATCCTAGGAGGAATCACAGGGCTGCCCTCACCCGACTCTCTCCACAGGTACTACCTCCATCCTGAGCTGCCGACCCTTGAAGGGAGAGCCTGGGGTGGGCTTTGAGGAGCCTGGTGAGAACTGTGCACCTCCCCGGGAGGAGCAGCCTCCTCCAGTGCTGCTCTCGCCATCCCTTCAGTATGCCGGGGCAGAGACCCTGGCCTCCAAAGTGCAGTGAGTACTGAGAGGAGAGCTCTGAGGCCTCAGATTTAGAAGGGGCACTTAGGATTCTACACCCCTTCTCCCCACACTGGCGTGATAGTTGCTCCTTAACCAGATCCTTTTTGTTTGCTTGTTTGTTTCATTTAAGACAGGGTTTCACTTTGTAGACCAGGCTAGCCTCGAACATCTCAGAACACTTTAGCTGGAGGAGCCTTCCCCTAGCACACCTGCCTCTGCCTTCTGAGTGCTGGGATTAAAGCCACCCCCAAATGGTTGTTTGTTTTTTTTAAAGTTTTTTATGTGTATGGGTGTTTTACCTGCATGTAAGTCTGTGTAGCGTGTGTGTGCAGTGCCTGCAGAGGCCAGGAGAAGGCATCAGGTCCTCTGGAACTGGAGTTACAGGCAGTTGTGAGCTGCCATGTGGGTGCTGGGAATTGAACCAGGGTTCTATAGAATAACCTGTACTCTTAAACACTGAACCGTTTCTCCAACAGCCTACCTCCCCACTCCCACCCCTTACCCTGTGTGTATTTTGTTTTTGTTTTGTTTTGAGACAGGGTTTCTCTGTGTAGCCCTGGTTGTCCTGGAACTCAGTCTCATAACCAGGTTGGCCTCGAACTCAGAGATCTACTTGCCTCTGCCTCCTGGGATTAAAGGTGTAACCCATCACCATTTCATTGTTTATTTTTGTTTGTTTGTGGTTTTTTGTTTTGTTTTCCTGAGAAAGGATTTCTTCATCTAACAGCTCTGGCTGTCCTGGGACCTGTTTTGTAGACCAGGTTGGCCTAGAACTCCCAGATATCCTCCTGCCTCTGCCTCCCAAGTGCTGGGATTAAAGGTGTTCACTAACTGCCACTGCCCAGTTTTTTGTTTTGTTTGGGTTTTTTGTTTGTTTGTTTTTCTTGAAAACCAGGGGGAAAAATAGCCCAACCTGGTCTCAAATTTGTGCTTGGTATGTATGTCTGTGAGCTGGTCTTGGACACCTGCTCCTTCTGCTTCCACCTACATCCTGAGTGCTGTGATTGGAAGAGTTCGTCACTTATGTCTGGTTTTCCTCGATTATATATGCGTCATAGTCTTTTTGAATGTCCTAGCACTGCATAAACTGTGTTTTAACACATACCTGGAGTCGTAACACTAGGATGCAGATGCAAAGGATCAGGACTTTAAGGTTACCTCCACCTTTATAGGGAGTTTGAGGCTAACCTGGGATAGAGACCCTGTTCTGCCCCAAAGCGTGGGTGAAGTAGATGAGAAGTGCACTTGGAGTTTCTAGAACAAACACGAAATAGAACCCCAGGGTAAACAAACCCATGAAGAGGGTCATGAAGGAGTTTGCTGAGTGGGATTTGGGAGGAGAGTCAAGTTGGTGCTAAGCCATTCATCGGTTGGGGGAGCTTGGAAGCCTTACCCACCTCCTGTTTCTGCTTGTCTAACAGATTCCGGGATCCAAAATCCCAGCGGACACACCAGGCTCAGGTGGCCTTTCAGGTGTGTGTGCGTCCTGGCTCCTACACTCCTGGCCCTCCTTCTGCTGCCCTCAGAGAACTTCCTGACCAGCACTTCAGCCCATCAGAACTTGAGTGGGTCACTAAGGAGAAAGGAGCCACACTCCTCTATGCCCTGCTGGTACGGGTGGAATAAGGGGTGAGATGCCACTACTACAAGCACAGCCAGGCCTCAAGCAAGCCCAGGACTCTTGAATGACGACTGCCTCCACCTCATTCCAGTGACTGACGGCTTGTCCAGGTGCTTTCCTGGAAGGAGGAGCACATAGACAGGCTTTGATTTAGGCCAGGTGTGAAGCACATCTCGACATTCAGGGCCCAGCACACTCCCTCTGCTGAGAGGGAGCTTGTAGGGAGCCCAGCTCCAGGTTCTGGGTCCCCCCTTCATGCACTGACTTGGGGAACATGACTCCCTATTACCCTCCCCCATATCACTTAATTTATTTCCGTTTTTGTTCTGGTTACTGTGAATCCCAAAGGAGTCTCTGTGCCCACACAAAGCTGCTTTTTCCGTGGCCACGGGGTGCCATGGAGCGGGAGTGGGGAAGGAAGGGCAGCCCAAGGAAGCTGCGAGCCCTCTGTACAGTTGTTACTGACTGATTTCTAAGGAGCCAATAAATACTGTCTTCAGAGCGTCTGCCTCTGCCTCTGTCTTCCGCGGCCTCGTGAGGTGGAGAGTTCCAGGGGTTCTTGGCAAGAGGCTAGCTTTTCCCAGGCCTCTGTAAACCCGCAAGGAATTTGGACAACCCGGCACCCGTCTTCAAGCGCTTCCGCCTTTCTTTTCATCCAACCCACTGAGCCAGTAGCCGTCATGACCCGGAAGGATTTATCCTGGGCGCCGGAAGTGATGTAGGTATCAAGGCGCGCCGGAGGCCACGGAGAAAGCGCCGAGAAGGCGGGTAGGGGGGGTTGGCGCCAGGGCTGCGCGGGCGGGGCGGGGGCGCGAAGCCTAGGACCCCCTCACGCGCACTGAGGCTGAGACCCGGAGGGACACCGGCGCCGGGGACACGTGACCGAAGCGGCAAGCGGGCAGCGGACAGGCAGGCTTCCGCCTCGGCGGGTCGCAGTCCCTCTAAGCTCCCACTTCCCTGCAGGCCCCGCCTGAGGTCTGGCAGTCAGTGGCAGAACCGGGCGCCCACTGCCCAAGCGTCATCAACAGCACCATGCCCGCACTACTGGAGCGCCCCAAACTTTCCAATGCCATGGCCAGGGCTCTGCACCGGCACATCATGATGGAGCGGGAGCGCAAACGGCAGGGTGAGCCAGGGCCAGAGCGGGAGGACAGACACACGGCCCAGGGTGGCTCTGCTACCCACGAACTTGTCCCCATCCACGGGCCAAGCTGTGCGCCTGCTGGCGAGGCTAAGAGGGAGGCCGCGGCTCCTTCAGGGTGTGAGCGAAGAGGCCCCATCTAAGCTCCAGAACCCTGGGCTGGGAAGGACCTTGGAGAGCACCTAATGAAGCCTCGTTCTCATTATGGCTGATGGAATAACTGGTTTTTGCTGGTCTCCAGTCTAACACTCAGCTTATTTTCACTGTCCTGCCACTTCCCCGTTCTGTCTGATTCTTCAGAGGAGGAAGAGGTGGACAAGATGATGGAACAGAAGATGAAAGAAGAGCAGGAGAGAAGAAAGAAAAAGGAGATGGAAGAGAGAATGTCACTAGAAGAGACCAAGGAACAAGTGAGTAACCCCTCATCACTCCCAGTTCTGGTTTCTTCTCTTCCCTTTCCCCCTTATCCGCTCATCCTTCTTGCAGATTTTGAAGCTGCAGGAGAAGCTCTCGGCTCTACAGGAGGAGAAGCACCAACTTTTCTTGCAGCTCAAAAAAGTTTTGCATGAGGAAGAAAAACGGAGACGAAAGGAACAGAGGTGTGGTCAGATAGCTAAAACTAACATTTTGCGGTGGACCAGGCGACAAAGGAGGGCTACTTAACTGTCTTCCTTTCCTCCAGTGACCTGACCACTCTGACATCAGCTGCATACCAGCAGAGCCTGACTGTTCACACGGGAACACACCTCCTCAGCATGCAGGGTGAGGACTAGAGAAACCACCCAAAAGAATGGGCTCTCCTGGAGGTTGCAGCCTCCTAATTCAGCATCATGAAGCCCCTCTCCCTTTCTAGGGAGCCCCGGAGGACACAATCGCCCAGGTACTCTCATGGCAGCTGACAGAGCCAAGCAGATGTTTGGACCCCAAGTGCTTACGGTGAGAAGTCTAAAGACAGTTTCTTATAAGCTCAGGCTGGCTTTCAAGTCACTGTGTAGCCAAGAATGGCCCTGCCATGTGATCCTGTCGCCATGTCTCCTCCACCTTCTATGCATCTGTCATCAAGCCCAGCTTGAGAACTAGGGTTTGGATGTGTAGCCCCGGTTGCTTTCTCCATCACTAAAGTACAAACATGCCAAACCTGTAATAAGTAGGAGCTAAGTTGTTTTTTGTTTTCCTTCTTAGACCCGGCATTATGTGGGATCAGCAGCTGCTTTTGCAGGGACCCCAGAACATGGGCAATTCCAAGGCAGCCCAGGAGGAGCCTATGGAACCGCTCAGCCCCCACCTCACTATGGGCCTACACAACCAGCCTATAGTCCTAGCCAGCAGCTCAGAGGTGAGTGTTGATTCTCCTCAGAGCAGAGGGAAGAACAGCTCAACATGAGAACTAATGGATGTCTACCTTCCTCAGCACCATCAGCATTTCCTGCTGTGCAGTACCTGTCTCAGCCACAGCCACAGCCCTATGCAGTGCATGGCCACTTTCAGCCTACTCAGACAGGTGATAACCCATTGGGGAGAAGGCCTAACCTCTTGAGTCCTATCATTACCTGTTCAGTTCAACCCCCCCCCCTTCTTCCCTTAGGGTTCCTGCAGCCTGCTGGTGCCCTGTCTTTGCAAAAGCAGATGGAACATGCAAATCAGCAAACTAGCTTCTCTGACTCAGTGAGTATGGAGCCTTAGAAAGTCCAGGTGCTAGGACAAGGGAACTCCAGTATGCCTAAGATCAGCTTTGTCCTTACAGTCTTCTCTGCGGCCCATGCATCCCCAAGCTCTGCATCCAGCCCCTGGACTCCTGGCTTCCCCCCAGCTCCCTGTGCAGATGCAAGCAGCAGGAAAGGTAAGGCTGGGAACCAAAATCTGATACTGCTAATCTACTGCAATTGTCCCTTCCTCCTTTACTGAGTGTTAAGTGGAAGAAGTTATCTACCCACTGATAAAAACTTTTATCACCAGTCAGGCTTTGCTACTACCAGCCAACCTGGCCCTCGACTCCCTTTCATCCAACACAGCCAGAACCCACGATTCTACCACAAGTAACCACCAGATAACTTCTACCTACCCTCCATCCCTCAAGGTGGGGGTTCTTCCTATGTGCCCCAAACCAATAAAATGTACCCACTACCACCACCCCGACTACTGTTTGTTTGCTTCCACCCAGGCTACTTAAGGGGATGACGGATTGCATCTTTCAATCAACAAATAAATAAACACTGAGTTGGGGGCTTCATATTAAACTTGTTTTATTCAGGTTTGATTTTTAACAAATGTGTCAGGGAGAACCGCAGGAAAGGGTGAAGCCCATGGGGGCAAGGCCCTCCCAGATGCCTGAGGAGGGATCATGTCCGCTCCCCCCCACACTCTTCTCTTCACCCCTAAAAGGGCTTGGGGAAGAGACACAGGGAGGGGAGGGGCTGGTCCCCAGTCTGTACAAGCGGTGCTTGGGGTGAAGGACTACGGAGAGCAGGGGACCAGACCAGGGATAAATGGGATAAAGGACACGAGACCATTTGCCAGAATCCACAGCTTTCTGATTCCAAATTGAATTAAAAAGAAAATAAAGGAGGTGGGGGACCTAAACCACAAGCAATACCTTTCCCCCTTTCCCCCACCAGGGCTGTGAGGGCAGAGGCAGGTAGCTTCACCAAGGCCATGGCTCCCTCATTCCTGGCCAAGGGAGCTAGGTGAAGGGCAGGGTCTCCCCGACAGTTTGAAGGGGTGAGGAAAACCAAAATAAAACGTCAAATAAATTGTATAGGAGTCCAGCCAAGGGCCCAGCCAGAGCAGAACCCAGCTGGGGGAAGGGCCTCTCTGTAGGCTCAAGGATCACTGCTGCCACCACCGCCACCCTGGGCAAGAAAAAGAAATCATGTTTAAAAACAATTTCAAGAAAGGGTAAGAGAGGAAGGACCAGTCTAAGAACAGAAAGAAGGCCCATTAAACCGATGAGGACAACAGTATGAAGGATAGTGAAGGCTGTCACACTCACCTGGAAGCCAGTTATTTTGCCATGGCCTTGATTGCAACAGCTGCCTCCTCTGTCATGGCAGACAGCACCGTGATCTGGAAAAGCAAAAAGGACAGTCCAGAGATGCCTTAACTCGAGAGTTCTGAAGCATAAGGAGCAAAGCTGAGTATATCAGGCGAGGAGGGGGGCATCATACCAGGATCTCTTCTCCACAGTCATACTTCTGCTCAATCTCCTTGCCAAGGTCTCCCTCAGGCAGACGAAGGTCCTCTCGTACCTCCCCACTGTCCTGGAGCAGGGATAGGTACCCATCCTGGATGCCAATCAGCTGGGAGAAGAAGGAAATTAAAAACAGGCACAGGTAGGTTAAGTATAAAGAGAATGACAAACTAGAGTGACAGCAACTTCTCTAAGTACCCTCTCCTACCAGCTCCCTTTCCCCACAGCTGCGGGTCAGCACACATCCCCACCCTTCATGAGCCACTAACCATCTTCATCCCAAAAACATACCTGGAAATCATTCCTTTTGATGTTGGGGACATCCATATTGTGAGTTGACGGGCAGATATCTTCATATTTCTTCCCAGTAAAAATGTCAATACCAACCAGGTGGACCTGTGTACATATATCATAAAGAGAAACCCATCAAATCAAACTCTAAGATAAAGATAAAGGCTTTTATTACTGGCTGGTGACAAGTAAGCCTGCCATGTTACAGCAAAAACTATGGAACTAGAAATGAGCCAATTGAGAAAGACAAGCAAATCCTTAAAGTCTGAAGCTAAGAGTACTACTACTGAGACTGGAGATGACAAAAAAAAAAAAAAAAAAAAAAAACACAAGCAAACAAAAAAAAAAAAACCCTGTTAAACCAGTGACATGAAAGTTATCAAAAATCATTGATGAAGACTGGAGATGTCACTTATACAGTACTTGCCCAGCAAGCACAGGGCCTTCCTTGGGTCGGATGCCTAGCACCACATTAAAAAAACCAAAAACACCAATCATAATGGTGTGTCTGTAATCCCAGCACTAGGGGGGGTAGAGGCCACTCTAGAATTCATAAGATGCTGTCTTATTGTATTGGGGGGGGGGTTCTCTAGGTAAATGTTTCTTGGACATTTACAGAAGGAGCTAAATAAGATAAGAGCAGGCTGAGAAATGAAAGCAAAGGAAGGTAAGTGACCTGAAGAAAATGACCCAGGGGAAAAGATCAGAATGAACCATGTATGAAGTTAGTATGAAAGAATAGCCTGGCTCTAAATGCCCAATCCGCAACAGGGGACTCACTAGCGAATAAAACCAGAATCAATAGGATTGAGTTAGGGTCAACTTAAGACACAGCATGTCTAGGTGAAGAGAATGAGAAGACTGAAGTAAGCTGGAGAACAAAGAGTTCAGTGGTAATCAGAAGCAGGTAACTGCCAAAGGGAAGTTCACAACTGGGAGGAGCAGCAGCTGCTAGGCGGCTTGAGAATGCAGACTAGAGACCCAGAACGCTGCCCTCCATGGGTCTCGACTGGAGAAATCTTGGACAACAGGCCCAAGGAAAAAGGTCAAGATGAAGAAACTGAATGTGCCAAGCTAAAGGACTGTGGATACACACAGTTCTAGAGACTAGCACAAAGAGGGAGAAAAGGACAGAATGACAGGAGCACTGTGGAAGACACTGTTGGATGGCAATAAAACCTGGGTTCTGAACGAAAGGACTAGAACAGTAAGAAGGGACCAAGTCTGCAACAGTTCATTACCCAGAGCGCTATGGATGTGGGAGCTACAGAGAAGACAGGATGTAGAGAAGTTATTCTAACCTTGGCATGGCCATGCTTGCCAGTCTTCGAAGTAGACATCTCGACGATCTTACATGGCCGGCCTTTGAGCACCACAAAACCATTCTTACGTAATGCTGAGCACTGCATGGGGAAGGTGGCTGAGGCCCCTGCATCTCCTGTCTCGAAGTCCAAGTCATCTGCCATTTTAAGAGGCTTCGATTCCAACTAAAGCCAAGAAGAGAACTAGGGTCAGTAAGGATGGAGGTTACCAGGACCGCTAATCTATCCCATTCCTCTCTAAAACATTGCTCCATTCCCCCTTTATTCCATTACCCATCTAAATAAAGTCGAACTTCCTGCTTTGAACTGGACTCAAACATACTGAAGAGTTGGTGTATGGGAGGGGGGAAACAGCTGGATCCCCGACCCCCTCCCCAAATGAAATCTAAAAATGTGGTTTGGGAAAGGAAGGTTCCTGGGAGTTCGGACGCCAAATGCCAGAGATGAGGAAAAGGGCTACTTCCCGGGAGGGGGCAGGACTCAGGTGTTACTTGCCACTGAAACCAACCACCCCCTCTTCCCCACACTCTGCCAGCACTATAATTAGGTGAGCAGCTATGAGCCAGCTGAAGGGCGGGGCTAATGAAGGGGTGGAGACGGAGGACAAGGCCCCACCCAGCTGTTACACCCCCCCCCACCCTATCCACACACAAGCCAGTCATTGGTACAGGAAACCACAAGGCCTCTTTGGGGGATTCCCGCCTCTCCAACATGCACTTGTAGATGCAGTCAAGGGGGGAGAAAGTAGTTTCCTAAATGATCCCACTGCCAAGCACCTCGATCTCAGTTCCCGAAGGGAACTCAGCCTTTTGTCAATCGCCCTCCCACTTTTCCCAGGATGCACCAGTCCTGTCGGCTTTTCAGGCCCAGCCTGTACAGTCAGTAGAGAGTGGGGGAGTGAGGGGAGGTGAATGACAATAAAATGAAAGCAAAAGGTTGGTAGTAGTAACAGATCAGACTAGTGCTAGAGTTAAGCACTAAACACAGTAACTCACAAACCAAACAAGAGGGAAGGCAGTGGCAAGGTGAAGATCGAAGATCACCGCGGGGGAACTAAAAGCTTAGTACTTTCAGGCGCTGTCGGCATGGGCCGAGAAGAGTTGGGCTTCAATCCAATGACCCTCAATTCACCCAGTTTTCCCGGTTTCCCCAGAAAAGTAGTACCACTTACATCTGGCTGGACGGCTCACTTCACATGAAGACTGGGGGATGAGCTCCAGAGGCCCATGAGGCTGGGGAGCACTAACATATGCCTGCAACGGGCCCTGCGGGATGATCGAGACCCAAGGCTAGGGTCTCTCCCGCACACCAAAATCCCAGGCTCCGTAGAAACCCAAAAAGATCAGACCTCTTTGCGCTGGGGGTTGCCGGCTCGCGCCCACCATGTGGTCGCCCGAGGCTTCCGGTGGCCCGGGCCAGGGGGGAGGGGTCCCCGTGCTGCCATGCGGCCCCGGTCCATGTTCAGCCGCATGGTCACGGACCCCGGGGGCAGCCTCCAATGGGGAACACTTCCGGTGCTGCGGCCGCCCCTGCCCCAAAGCTGCGCCAGGCCAGGGCCATGCCGTCTCCCCTCCCCCCGCCGGCCGCCAACCCTCTCCACATGCCCTCACCGAGCAGCCCCCTCCCCCACCTCACGTGGCCGCTCAGCGCTGGTCCTCAACGGCCCAGGAACCCTTGGCCCGGCCGGGCCGACCTAGCCCCCGGCCCTCGCCCCGGCGTGGCCGCCTGGCGGCCTCTCCCGCGTGGCGGCCTCGCGGCTCGCCGTCCCCCGCCCTGCGTCGCTCCAACGTCACCCTGCCGGCCCCAACCGTCACCCCTCGCGCCAACTGGGCCGTGCGCCCGCCTCTCCGCGCATCGCGCCGCTCCCTGCCCGAGCCCGTGCGGCGATAGCCGCCGCTCCCTTCTGCCCCCCTCCCCGACCCCCGCGTAGTTCCGTCTCTCGTTCTCGCCCAAACCGAGCTTACGCGCAGGCGCGCCCTGCCCGCTCTCACCTCGCGCGAACGCACTGACTCGACCCCGTCCGCTCGCCGCGAGCCCAACCGCTGCCTCCGAACCCGCTGCTGCTGCCGCTGCCGCCGCCGCCGCCGCCGCCGCCTCTAGCGCCGCCGCCGCTGCTGCACACGGGTCTTAGTACGCAGGCGCCGACTCCCCACTGACCAACCAAGCAGCCCTATGACAGCCGCGCAAGCGTGCTGGGTAGCTCCTGCACTTTCCACCCCCGCACTGCGCAAGCGCACGGACCCTCCCCGATCTCCACCCTCTCTCCCACCTACCCATCCAATGACGCGCATACGTGTCCCCGCCCCTTTCCAGTCCGAAGCCCTTCCAACCAGATGGCAATGCGCAGGCGCACCGGGTTTTTTTTTTTCTTCTTTTTTTTTTTTTAATCCCTTCACCCTTCTCTTCCCTCCCCTTGATCGACAGCTCGTGCTACTGGACCGCCCTTGCAGCTGCGCAATACAGACCCCGCACTCCACACCCTCCGAAGGAAACGCCTGGGTCTCGACGCATGCGTGTTGAGAACCCTAAACGCCTCTTCCACCTCAGACGTCGTCCATACGCTGGGTGTTGAAAGACCACGCCACTGTGCCGCTTGTTCGGTCTAGGGCGCATGCGTCGGAGCAGGCGCGGCGCTCCACCTCGGCTCTTACCGGAGAGGAGCCGACTCACAAACACGTTTCAGAGGACTTGCCCAGTGAGGTGGGCTGCTCTCTGCCGAACCGAACGAGGCTGCTTTCCGTGGGAGACTCTTCCGCTCACATTTGTGGTCGGATTGCTACCGTCTCGGCCTCGCTAAGCTTTTACTACTCCTGTGCTGGAGTTGCTTTCAAAAGATAGACCTCTCTGGTACCGGCCACCATCTTGTTCAAGCCCAGATTAGTGTTGGTCCCTATGGCACTTACAGAAGCTTTTCCATTCTAAATTCTAAATAAAGAGAATTACACAGCGTTCCTGTTCGTCAATCGCAAGTGGCCTTGAGGTTTCCAAAAGAAACGCCTAGCGATTCCTCAGAAATCAAACTCCACGTGACAAGAGTGACTCTGGCCCAAACAGCACAGACCCGTAGTGCCGGATAGCTGGGAGGCTGGGGCAGGAGACTTGAGGTTTAAATACAGCAGCATATAAAGTGGGTCGTGGAAGTTTATGATCCCTGTGATCTGTAAATTTGGGAGACTGAAAGGAGAACTAAAAACTAAAATGTTAAATTGCTTTGACAGTCTCTGAAGACCAAGAAGATAAAAATCAGGGATTGGAGAGATGGCTCAGCAGTTAAGAGCACTGATGTTTTTCCAAAGAACCCAGGGCTACATAGTGAAACACCATCTACAGAAAATTAGTAGAAAAGGGGCCTGTGAGATAGCTCAGTTAATAAAAATGCTTGCCAACAGGCCTAACAACTTGGGTTCAATACCCAGAACCCTTGGTAGATGAATCCTCTGACCTTGACATGTACGCATGTCACACACATCCATATTCACACACAAAACTCATAATACACATAAAATAATAAAAGAAGGCCACACAAAACTAGTGGGGTAGTTGACATTTTATTTGAGGAATTCTGCATTGATATCTGGTTCAGTAGAATTACCTGCAATTCTGTGAGTTGTCATGGTACCCTTCAGCACCATTTTGTTTTGCGTTTTTAGTATGTTTAATTCTTGAAAATAGTTATTTACAATGTAAGTGCTGCCAAAATTGATGACATAAATAAGGTATCACTGTGGAGCCAAGGATAGTTGTTGCTGAAAAATGGGAGCCTATAAAAGTATACTAAGAAGACATGCTCAGATTTTTTAATTGAGCTAGGCTTGGTGGTGCATGTTTTTAATCTAATCTCTGTACTTGGGAGAAAGAGGCAGGTGAATTGCTGTGAGTTCAGAGCCAGCCTGTTCTATGAAGAGAGTTTTAGAGCCGGGCAGCAGTGGCGCACGCCTTTAATTCCAGTACTTGGGAGGCAGAGGCAGGTGCATCTTTGTGAGTTTGAGGCCAGCCTGAGAGCAGTTCTAAGACATCTAAGGGCTGTTGCACAGAGAAACCTTGTCTCGAAATGCTCCTCTCCCCCAAAATGAAAACAAACAAAAAAACCTAATGTGTCAAAAATGCCATGGTTGTTTATTTCAGTCGGCAGAGGCCGCCAGAGCTGTAACCCCACTTTGGGAGTCTGAGGCAAAAGGCAGACTTGTAGGAACTCAAAATTGTCCTTGGAGACAAAGGGAGTCCGAGGCCAGGCTGGTATTACCAAGACAACAACAAAACAACAATAAAATTTTTCTTTAATTTGAGCTTGCATTATTTTTCAGTTTCACTTGGTTAACTGTTAGGATTAAAACATTGTACTGGGGGGCTGGAGAGATGGCTCAGTGGTTAAGAGCATTGTCTGCTCTTCCAAAGGTCCTGAGTTCAATTCCCAGAAACCACATGGTGGCTCACAACCATCCGGAATGAGGTCTGGTGCCCTCTTCCGGCCTGCAGACATACACACAT
>NW_026068017.1:3968657-3973581 GCF_014885135.2 Alexandromys fortis | reverse complement strand
GTGATAGATATGGGTCTGTTTTCATTCTTCTACATGTTGATATCCAGTTATGCCAGCATCACTTGTTAAATATGCTTTCTTTTTTCCATTTGATAGTTTTTGCTTCTTTATCAAAAATCAGGTGTTTGAAGATGTGTGGGTTGATATTCCAGGTCTTCTATTTGGTTCCATTGGTCCTCCTGTCTGTTCTTATGTCAGTACGAGGCTGTTTTCAGTATTATAGCTCTGTAGTAGACTTTAAAGTCAGGGATTGTGATGCCTCCAGAAGTTCTTTTATTATACAGGATTGTTTTGGCTACCCTGTTTTTTTTTGTTTTTCCATATGAAGTTGAGTACCGTTCTTTCAAGATCTGTGAAGATTTTTGTTGGGATTTTGATGAGCATCGCGTTGAATATGTGACATCTTCCTTTTAAACATCAATGTTATTGCCATAGTCAACATCAACACTTCTAAGGACTTTGGTCTTTATGAAATTCACAGCCTTGATGATGATTTGTGAGACCATGAATCATTTTTAACGATTCTGTACATGGTTTTCTTGATGGGCTATGCAATGAAACTTCTTTTATTAAGATGAGCTTGCAGGGGCTGGAGAGATGGCTCAGTGGTTAAGAGCATTGCCTGTTCTTCCAAAAGTCCTGAGTTCAATTCCCAGCAACCACGTGGTGGCTCACAACCATCTGGAATGAGGTCTGGTGCCCTCTTCTGGCCTGCAGGCATACACACAGAAAGAATATTGTATACATAATAAATAAATAAATATTTAAAAAAAAAAAGATGAGCTTGCAGTAGCAATCCCCCCATCCCTGGGGCGATCAGTACCTACACCAGGTCTGAGTGATAATGTACAAAATCATCCGAACATATCTTTTTATTGCTTTGTATTGTAACTCTGAAGCCATTTCTGACAACTCTGGGGCCTCTCAGCAGCAGTGCTCCCCCCTCCCCGGGGAACCAAGGACCTAACAATTACACATGCACGTACTGAAATGTTGGGAACTTTCCATCTCCCTGAGTCCTTGTGAGTGTTCTCCAAATAGAACTCAGTTATTGGAATAGGGGCAAGATAACCCTTAGGTGTTGACTCAGTTCCTGATGTTTTGACTTAGCCCCTGGGAGGGGTCAAAGTAACCCTCAAATGTTTCCTCTCACCTCACCTGATCTGGCAACTGCCCTCCAGTCCTGGCTCAGACCAATCATTGCTAGTAGCCCTTTGAATAAGCCAATCCAAATAGATGAAGAACAACCCCCGGGTTTTCCCCCTTATTTCCCCTTCTTTTTCTATAAAAGTAGCCAGTACCAGCTATTCAGAGTCTTTTGGCTTCTCAAATGCTGAAAGACTTTGTTGCAACAGAATTAATTAAATCCTCTTGTTTTTACATCAACTGTGGAGTGAGAGTGGTCTCTTGGGGTGACTCCTCCTCTGTGATTGGACTTCAGGGTCCAACGGTATGAACTGTGATGTGTGTATGATATATCTGTGTTGGTTGTGTGTGTATGGTATGTGTGTATTGGTTGTGTGTGTGCTGTGTATGTGGTATATGTGTCTGTGTGTTTGGTATACATGTGTATGTGGTATATGTGTGTGTGTAATATATATGTCCGTGTACGTGTGATATATATGTCCGTGTATGTGTGGTATGTGTGTGGTGTATGTGTGTATACGTGATATGTGTGGTATATTTATTTATATGTGTGGTATATGTGGTGTACTTATGTGTTTATGGTATATTTGTGTGTGGTGTGTATGTGGTATGTGTGTGTTATGTACTTGTGTGTATATGGTGTATTCGTGTGTGGTGTGTATGTAGTGTATGGTATACATGTGTATGTGGTGTGTGTGTAGTACATGCACGTGTGAGTACAGGTGTCTTTCATAGAGATCAAAAGCATTGGATCCTCCTGGAACTTGGAGTTGTTGGCACCCATCATAGGGGCTTGTCATTGAGCTCCTTACTAAGAGGAGTTGGTGCTTTCAGCTCCCGAGCCCTCTCTAGAAAACTTAGTTGTGTCTTTTGTTTGTTTTGTTTTGTTTTCGAGACAAGGTTTCTCTGTAGCTTTGGTGCCTGTCCTGGAACAAGCTCTTCTAGACCAGGCTGGTCTCAAACTCACAGAAATCTGCCTGCTTCTGCCTCCTGAGTGCTGGGATTAAAGGTGTGCACCACCACCGCCTGGCTGTTCAGTGACATTTTTCATCCTGGGTACCACTAAGAAAATGGCACCTTCAGCTGTGCTTGTAGCTGCGGTACTGGGACTTCCCATCACAGAATAAAATTTTAAATTAGTGGCACTATTCTCCAAACTTTTTTTTTGTATTTTTTTAATATTTATTTATTTATTATGTATACAATATTCTGTCTGTGTGTACGTCTGCAGGCCAGAAGAGGGCACCAGACCTCATTACAGATGGTTGTGAGCCGCCATGTGGTTGCTGGGAATTGAACTCAGGACCTTTGGAAGAGCAGGCAATGCTCTTAACTGCTGAGCCATCTCTCCAGCCCCCTATTGGCTAACTCTTACATCTTAATTTAAACCATTTCCATTAATCTGTATATCACCACGAAGTCATGGCCTACCAGCAAAGTTTCAGCACATCCATCTCAGGCAGCGGCTCCACGGTGTCCCTTCGACTCTACCCTCCTTTCTCTCAGCATTCAGTACTGTCCTCCCTGCCTACCTAAGTTCTGCCCTATCAACAGGCCAAGACAGATTCTTTATTCATTAATGGTAATCACAACACACAGGGGACTCCCACATCGCATACAGAGGACTGTGGATTCCTATTCTTTCTGTGAGCTTATTTTCAGAAAAATAAACCTTTGTTACACTCCATTCCGGGCTATTGTGGAACTCTTTTGTATGTTAACAAATTGGCACCAACATGATCTGTATTCATGCTACTGCTGGGCCCTGCCCAGGCCCCCACAACCTTCTTCCACCCCTCTGGGCAGCTGAGCAAGGTTCAGCTGGACGGGCCTGCTGCGGTGATTTGGCAGTTTCCCACTGCCCATGCCCACGTGGCCTGGTCCCACCTACAAAGTCGTTGACTTACTGCTGCCCGCTCTTTCTGTTGCAACTCCTCCATGGCTTCTCTGGCTTCTGCCAGGCCTGCTCTGGTCAGGCTGAGCTCAGACTCCAGGAACAGGAGCTCTAACCCTGCACCTGCAGGCTTGCCTTCCCAGTTCGTACTCATGAATACCTGGCCTGAGCTCTGGGTTCCTTGATATTCCGACCAACTCAAGCCTCCATATGCAGATGTGCTGCTCTTATGTAATTAACTAAATTTGTTAGTAATTCTAAGTCTCAGATATTTCAGGCACTGATCTTGGACCTGCCTTACTGCGCAACTGCGACACCTGCTGGCCAATCAAGCATATTGCACCTATAATAATATCCTGAAAATTATCACAGAGGTAAGTTAATTTGATTAATAAATAAATAAATTTGAAAATTGTCAACCAGCCCCAAGATAATTGCAGACAATATCACCATGCAGGAATTTAACAACCTTTTTGTTTCTACTATGGATGGGATTCTGCAAAAGCTATAATGAGCTACCTTGTATATATATTTTTGTGATCATGGTGACTATTAGCTTACTTTTTATATTATATCCTTAAAAAATCGTTTATAACAGAGTCAAGAATGAGAAACTTTTAGAAATGATACAGCCTTTAGCTGAACTATTGAAATTGATAACCTTAATTTGACAAAGTTCCACCCAGGTCAAGCAGTTGTGTTGCAGGTTCATCTGTTTGGGCCATGAACCCCACTATCAGTTGAACTCTTCACTTTGACCAGTTGTGGTTTTCAGTAATGGTCACGGTGTGTTGCAAATATAAGATCCTTTGATGACAGGTGAGAGCTACACTTACTGTGGACATAAGGAGAAGCTTTAGAAAACAGAAATTATGCTGACCTAGAAGAGCATCAGTAGTAGGTTCTCCTTTAAGATGAATTATATGTATATTTACATTTACATATACATACACATATGTACATACATGCACACACATGCACATATACACACATGTAAACACACACATACACATATATACACATATACACCTTTACATTTCTATACACATATATACACACATGTACATACATACACACATGTACATATACAGACACACATGTACATATATGTACACACACGCACATGTACACATATACACATACACACATGTACATATATATACACCCACAAGGTGTATTCGAGTGGCTTACAGGGTGTGGTCTAGTAGTGCAAAGATGGCCGATTCTCAATAGAAAGGCCAAGAAATCAGCAGTTCTTCAGTCGTCAGGGACAAATGTCTCAGATGGTCTTGAGTGTGCCCCGCAATTCCAAAGAAATAAGTTCTAATACTAACAAAGCAATGCTTCAGCAGCAGGATAAATGAGCTTCGCCAGCGAGAGTAAGGGAAAGCATGCAAAAGCACGGGCTTCCTTCTCCGTGTCCTTTTACGTAGGCTTCCATTAGAAGGCATGACCCAGATTTAGGATAGGTCTTCTGGCCTCACATTATCTAGGTTTAGGGTGGGTCTTTTGACTTCAAATGATCCAACCAAGAAAATCCTTCTGATGGAAGCAACTGCTTGGGTGTGGCTGATAGTGACATATGCTGGGAAGCTGACAAGTGAGTCTAGCGTCACAGTCTACACCTTCCCAGAGTGACACATGCTCACATCTCCTGTCATCCTAGTTTCCAATGAGAACAGTAACCAAGTCATAGCTCCACCTAGTGGTATAACATTTCATGTACACTGTAAATGTAGTATATACTTTAGGATAGGTACCAATAGCTCATGGGGAACAAAATCTTGATATCTTATAACTTAAATGCAATATCCTGATATTATCTCAAAGGATTTAAAATTACACGATAAGGAAGAAGAGGGATGAAAACATAAATACTTACTA
>NW_026068017.1:3966793-3967963 GCF_014885135.2 Alexandromys fortis | reverse complement strand
CCTTTTCCCCCCCCCCTCCCCCCCCCCCCCCTCCCCCCCCCCCCCCCCCCCCCCCCCCCCCCCCCTTTTTTTTTTTTTTTTGGATTTTTGAGACAGGGTTTCTCCGTAGCTTTTTTTGTTCCTGTCCTGGAAGTAGCTCTTGTAGACCAGGCTGGCCTTGAACTCACCGAGATCTGCCTGCCTCTACACCCTGAGTGCTGGGATTAAAGGTGTGAGCCACCACTGCCCAGCTTCTCCAAACTTTTTAAAATAGATTTTTCCAATCTTCAATTTGCATACCTATAGTCTGGTAAGACAATCTAATTTTTAGAAATATCTTCTTTTCTCCCCAGGGAATATATCTGCCATAGTCTCCATGAATTGCTTAATATACTTGCCATCAGTAAGCAGTTGTGTTTGTTGCTATTGTTATTGGTATTGCCACACAACTAGGTCTTATAATCCATCTGGATTGTAACCTTATTATTTTCATTTATTTTTGTTTTTTTGAGACAGGGTTTTTCTGTGTAGCCCTAGCTGTCCTTGAACTCCATCTGTATCCCAGGCTGGCCTTGAACTCAGAGAGCTGCCTGCCTCTGCCTCCAAAATGGTAAAATTAAAGGCATGTGCCATCACCTCCCAGCATAACTTTCTTTTTAAAAAGTATTTACTTTTTATTGTTTTTAATTACCTGTTTGTGTCTGTGTCTATGAGTCCAAAGGTGTGGGAAGCCCCTGGAGTTGCAGTTACAGACTGAACTGTCTGACTTGGGTGCTGGGAAGCACACTAGGGACCTCTGCAAGAGCAACAGAGCTCTTAATGCTAAGCTGTCTTTCTAGTCTCCGAGTTATAACTACATACACATATATATTTGAAAAAGGAGTCTTCTTCCCCCAGTTCTGCTGTTTGTCTTTATGCCCCAAATTGGGTAGTATGGTTTTAAGGTTTTACCTTTTCAAATTACAGTCTGAAAATCTGCACAAATTCCCTATGTATTAAGCAGAGTGTCAACTGGGGCAGTGGTGCTGCCTTTAATCCCAGCACTTGGAGGCAGAAACAGACAGATCTTTGTGAGTTCGAGACCAGCCTGATTGATAGAGCAAGTTCCAGGACAGGCTTCAAAGCTACAGAGAAACCCTGTCTCAAAAAAAAAAAAAAAAAAAAAAAAAAAAAAAAAAAGGAGAGAAAGAA
>NW_026068017.1:3942826-3963464 GCF_014885135.2 Alexandromys fortis | reverse complement strand
GGGGGCAGAGGGGCGGTGGTGGTGTAAGCCTTTAATTCCAATACCTGGTCTACAGAGCTAGTGCCAGGACAGGCTCCAAAACTACAGGGGAAACACTGTCTCGAAAAGCCATAAATAAATAAACAAGTAAGTAAGTAATTATATAAATAAAAGGACTGTACTCTGATTCTGGTAGGAGCGGGAAGGACTCAGGATTGCAGACACAGGTTGGAGAGCTATTAGGAAGTGAGCACTTAGGGCCGGCGGGGTGGCTCATCAGGTAAAGGCAATTGCCGCAAAGCTTGACCACCTGAGTTTGATCCACAAGGCCCACATGGTGCAAGGAGAGAGCTGACGCCTGTAAATTGTCCTCTGATCTCTACACACACTCTGGCATGTGCTCCCCCAATGAGTAATTGCAATTAAGGGGGGGGGGAAGTGAGTGTTTTACCTGCACGCATGCAAATGCATTACACGCTTGCAGGGACAGATAAGGCCAGTAGAGGGCGTCAGATCCTCTGGGAGTAGAGGTACAGATGGTTATGAATCACCATGTGTTCCAAGCACTCAAACACTGAGCCAACTCTCCATCCCCCAATAAATGTATATTTTGTTTACTTAATTTTTTTATTTTTTGAAGCAGATCTCTATATAACCCTAGCTTTCCTGGAACTCATTATATAGACCAGGCTGACCTCAAACTCACAAAGCTCCATTTGCCTGTGCCTTCTGAGTGCTGGCACACTAATATAATATAGTAATAAATATAAATTTTACTAAATTAAAGAGAAAGTGATTGCCAAAGCCAGAAAATAAATAAAACGACCTACAAGTGATAGAACACAGCCCTGGAGATGTTAGGCATACTGAGGCTGGTGTAGGGCAAGCCATAGGAAGAGAGACAGAAGGGTTAGAGAGAGAGAGTTGGGCTGTGGAAAGGGTGAATGGCCATGAAGAGTTACTCAGGAGACTGGGGTTGGGAGGTCTAAAATTGAAAGTCTACCTAAGTTGTAGAAGGAGTTAAAGTCCAGCCTGAGCAACTTAATGAGACTCTGTCTCCGTGAACAACAGCAGCAACAACAACCACAACAAAAGTGTAAAAAATGGGTAAGAAGCTGGGTGGTGGTGGTGCACGCCTTTAATCCCAGCACTCGGGAGGCAGAGGCAGGTGGATCTCTGTGAGTTCGAGACCAGCCTGGTCTACAAGAGCTAGTTCCAGGACAGGCTCCAAAACCACAGAGAAACCCTGTCTTGAAAAACCAAAAAAAAAAAAAAAAAAAAAAAAAAGGGTAAGAAAGAGAATCTAGCTGAGTGAGAGAGGTAGCCAGGACCACCAAAAAAGTAAATAAGTCATCAAAAAATGTCCTGGGGCGGGGGAAAGCCTCTGCACCCAGGAAGAAGCAGGTGGGTTTCTGAGTTCAAGGTCAGACTAACCTACTCTGTGAGACCTTTTCTCAAAACAACAAAAAAGCAAGCTGGAAACCAACCAACTAAACAATTTGAGATCCTGGGTTATAGCTCAATGGTAGACTAACATCTACAAGGTCCAGCACCACACCCATCTTTATTTTATCAAAAACATCTTTAAAACTGGTGGTGGCGCACACATTTAATCCTAGCACTTGGGAGGCGGACGGGATCTCAGTTTGTCCTACAGATTAAATTCCAGGTCAGTCAGGACTACACAGTGAAACTCTGTCTTTAAAAACCAAAAACAACCTGCAGTAATGGCGCACGCCTTTAATCCCAGCACTCGGGAGGCAGAGACAGGCAGATCTTTGTGAGTTCGAGGCCAGCCTGGTCTGCAGGGAGAATTCCAGGACAGTCTCCAAAGCTACAGAAAAACCCTATCTCACAAAACAAAACAAAATAATAAAAATATTTCAGACTTTATTTTATGAGTGTTTTGATTACATGTGTGTACCATGCAGTTGCTTAGTGCCCAAAGAGGCCAGAAAAAAGGCATCAGACTCCTTGGAACTGGAATTACAGATGGTTATGGGCTATTGTATGTGCTGGGAACTGAACCCAGGTCCTCTGCATGAGCAGCTAGTGCTCTTAACCCAAACCAACTCTCCAGTCCCCAAAACCCAGTGCTTTTTGAAAGACAGCCAAGCTTTTTTGCCAACTGAGCTACTCTCTGACCTTTATCAGATTCTCGATTTTTCTTTTTTGAAACAAGAGTTTTTCTGTGAGGCCTTGGATGTACTGGAACTCGCTCTGTAGACCAGGCTGGTCTCAAACTCACAGATATCTGCCTGCCTCTGCTTCCTGAGTACTAATTGGGATTAAAGGCGTGTGCCACCACGGCCGGACTCAGTTTTTAAATTTTATTGGAAAAGGGCTCACCTCTTCTTGTGGGCTTCCTCTCCCTTCACACTCGGACTCAATTCAGTCCACACCTGAACTCCTCCACACCTTTCACGTCTTGTGATTCTCCTGTTGCCCCAATGAGATCTGATTACTCTCCCCAGCCGGTATCTCTTTGAGGTTAGGGCTCGACACTGGAACACCGTATTTAACATTGTAAGGAAGGAGTGGTCATTTCTGTGTATCTTACTGACTCACTGGCGATTTGTTTTCTTGTCTCTCTCTTCTCTTTTTCTGTTCACTATACCTGTTGGTCTAGAAATCACAATCCTCAGCTCTGAACGGACCGGAGGGGTTGAGTTTTGCTGATGGAATTCTCTTGAATTGTGGTTAGGTGGATTACGGGAGCGGCCAGCAGAGGGCGCGCTGGGACAGGGAGCGACCGCACTGGCCATCGGCGTAGCGGACTGTAGCACCGCCCGAGCGCACTTGCCGAGTGGGGTCCAGTGCGGTCGGGCATCCGTGCTACTCCCCGGGGGAGGGGTTGCTTTACCAGATAAAATTGAACTCTGTAAAGTGTCGTCCCTGTCCTCCCATGTGGAGGAGGCGGCCGTTTGCAGACTGGAAATCAACACTTATTGAATAAATTGATCGGTGGTGCGATGTTCCAGATGTCAGGGATTACTACAAAATTTCCTATTGCTGTGGCGTCTTGCTGCCTACTGTGTGTTCGTTAAGATGATTAAAAGAAATAAACGGTCAAAACACTGCATATTTTTAAGAAATGTCACGATAAGATAGGATAGTTGATACTTGAAAAGACCCATCCGGAGAAACAAAGTAAATTCTAAGCAAACTGCATGTACAAAGCCCAGGAGGCCCAGGGGCCCTGCGATCGCGGACCTAAGAAAATCTGAAAGTACTCGGTGGGAGACGTCAAAACTGTGGGAGCGAGCGGGTCAGACGGCCCGGGTTACCCAGAAGAGGCTTAAGGGAACTTCCTGTAGCAAAAATAACTTGCCTTTTGGCTTACTTGTTTTTAACAAGTCCTGGCTGGTCTCAAACTAGTGACAATCTTCCAACCCCAGCTTTCAGAGTGCTGGAATTGTGGGTGTGATCTACCATACTCAACCTAAAAAGAAGGTATCTTAGGGTGTTGGTTACATGTATGGTTACATTTACTAAATCTTTGCTTTGTTTCTCTCTCCTGGAGACATTGTCTCTCACTGTAGCCAAATAGTCCTGGAATTCACTATATGACGCAGGCTGACTTTTAACTCCAGGCAATGCTGCACTTTCGGGAGTCGAGAGCAAGAGGATCAGGAGTTCAGAGCCAGGCTGTGTAACTGAGACGTTGTTTCAAAAAGCCCTAAAACCCTAAAAACGAGGGGCTTCTGCTTGTGAAAACCACCGCGCCTGTTCAGGAGTGTGCCGGGAGGTTCTGTGCGGTCGGGAAAGCAGAGTCCAGGCACCGACCGTCTGAAGGGTAGAGGCCAGCGGAACCCTCGCTGCAGAAACGCGGCTGCTGACCGCTACCCCCACCCGGGTCGTCAGGGGCAACCTGGGAGGCTCGCCCGGACCCTACTGGCGCGCACATGCCAGGTGGCCGTTGGGGCGCCACCAGCCGGTTTGATTTCCCGCGGCCGGTGGAAAGGGGCGGAAGGGGGAGGGGAAAGGAGTCGCTGGCCAATGGGCTGGGCCGAGCGCGCCACGTGACGGCGGGGAGGCGGGGCCCAGGTGTACTTACGGAGTTGCGGGCGGGGGCCGCCGCTTCGGAGCTGAGTCCGGGAGGAGGGGCCGGCGTGCGGGCCTGGGGGGCTGCGCGGCCGGGATTGGCCTGCGGCCGGGAGGCGGGACCTGAGCGCGCCGCTACAGCCAGCTGCGATTGGCCTCGGCTCCGGGCCCGCGGCAGGCGTGCGGGCGAGGCTCGGGGCGCGAGGACCGAGCCGGGTGGCCGGTCCGCGAGCCGGGGGGAGGGGCCGGGGTGGTGGTGGTGGCAGCGGCGGAGGAGGCGGTGGCGGCGGGGGCCGGTACTGGACCCGGCGGGATGAGCGAGGCGGAGGCGGCAGTGGTGGCGACAGCGGCCCCCGCGGCGACGGTGCCCGCGACGGCGGCAGGGGTGGTAGCGGTGGTAGTACCCGTGCCCGCGGGAGAGCCGCAGAAAGCAGGCGGCGGGTCGGGCGGCGGGGGCGGAGCCGCCTCTGGCCCCGCTGCTGGGACCCCCTCAGTGCCCGGCCCTCGCACCCCTGGCAACCCGGCGACGGCGGCTTCGGGGACTCCCGCGCCCCCGGTCCGGAGTCAGGCGGACAAGCCGGTGCTGGGTGAGGGGGGGCACGCGCTAGGGGGGCTCTGAGGGTCGGCGGGCGGGGGGAGGGGTAGCAGGGTTTGGCAAGCCGAAGGTAGGCCTGGCCCAAAGGACTAACCGGTCCGGGAGCTGCCGAACAAACTATCAGTGGATTCCCCTGGAGGAAATCTTGCTGCACCTTCCTGAGCGGGAGGGCGGGGCGGGCAGGTTCAGCTAGGGTCGTGGGTAGGAAAATAAAGCCTCAGGGCCTGGCCCCGCCCCGGTTAGCTGGAGACTTGGTGTAGTTGACTCTGGTTCTTGTTAGGTAAACCTCTGAGTTGGGGGGAGCAGGTGCAGTGGGACCCTTACATTTGGGAGGGCTAGAAGGGCTGTAGAGTTTTGACCCTCAGGGTGGACCAGGTGAGTACCTGGTTCTAGGTGAAGGACCTGAACTTTGTAGGATGTGAGGAGCGTGGGTTTGAACGTCTGGATCCCCTCCCTGTGTGAGGGATTCCAAATAGTAGAACCCGGGTGAGAACACTTTGACGCTCCCAGTGAGATCTGATGAGTCGAAACTTAATAGGGAGGCAGGTTAGATTTTTAGCTTAGTTTCTCTCAAAATTCAGCCCATCTCCGTCTCTTTCCCCATCTTACTGTCCCCACTGCATCTCTGCCTGGCAGCAATCCAAGTCCTGGGCACTGTCAAATGGTTCAACGTCCGGAATGGTTACGGATTCATCAACAGGTATCCAAAGAACCCAGGGAGGGGGAGGAACGGGTGTCTTTTTCTGAGCTGGCCTGTGGGATTGGACACATTATTTCATCTCTACCCCTGCCAAGGCACATGGTTGTGATGTCCAGCTGAGGCTGGTTGAGAGTCTTTAACCACAGCACTAAAGTGTGCTTATTGGCAAGACGAAGCTGCATCCGCATCTTCAAGGGCAGCAGAGGATTAATGATCCAGGAACTTGGCAAACCTGACCCTGACCTTCCCAGCTCCTCTGTCTCACCTTCTGGAGTTGCTTCATTATTTTTAGCTTGCTCTGTGCCTTTGGGGTAGAATGTTTGGGGCTCCTGCTTGGAGCCCTCACTGGTTTCCTGGTTAAGGGCAACACTCCCGGCACTTATACAAATTCTCTAAAGAGCTGTGGCTCATTTGAACCAGCTCTCCCGCGTCCACCTGATGGAACTGAAGCTGGGGCGGGGAGAGTGCCTGCCCAGCCAGAGACTACTGCTCTTCTTCAGTTGGCAGCCACGCCTCTCTAAATTGTGGCAGGTCTCCCCTGCTGTGGCCTTCCCCAGCCCAGGCACCCTGCCCAGCCAAGTCCTCCTGGGAGCCTCCGTTCCCTCTTTGCAGGCTGACCTTTGTGCAGACCCACAGTCTTTAAAGCTAGAACATTTGCTCTGGGGAAGGCAGCTTCCTGCAAGGATGCCTCCTGCTCCCTGTCCTGGGATTAAAGAAGTCACAGGCAGGGTGGTGGTGAAGAACGGGAGTGTGTCTTTTCATCCTGTTCAGTGTGTGTAGGGCGCTTGTGGCTCACCTCCAGGCTGAGGGTAAAGAGAAGATGGTGCTGGTACGGCTGTTGGGGACTGCACCTGTGTGTGCCTTGCTCTCTCCTTTGAGCCTGGTGCCCTGGCCCTGCTTTCTCCCTCTCTGATCCTAGAAGGAAGGAGCCTGTGGAATTTTCCAATCCCCAAGAGGGGTTAAGGGGAGGAGGGGACATTGGCTAGGGACAGTTACACCTGGCACCATCAGGTTCTGAGGTGCCTCTGGGGTAGAAGGTGAGGCTCTCCTGGTTTCTTGAAGGTGCCTTTGCGGCCTCCTCCTACCTTTTCCTTATGAAGTCCTAGTTCTTACTGGGGATTTGCAGCGTGTTCTCTTTGCACCAGCTTTCGGGGACCCTGCTGCTTGCTCCAGGGCCCCAGCATACCCCCAGGAACTGAAACAGTGGAGAGGATGGGCCCATCTTGGGAATGGGCACCTAGGGAGGCCTCAGTGGAACTGAGTGCCTCACCGTCACCCCCTTAACCACCCATCCTGTTCTGCAGGAATGACACCAAGGAGGATGTCTTTGTTCACCAGGTAAGAGCTAGGTTGGCTTTCTGAGGGGAGGCACTGGCCCTCTCTGTGGAAGCCTTTCCCACAACCTCTAGCTGCACACGATATGTTTCTCTGGCTCTTAACTTCACAACGGCCTGCCCATGAGGAATAGCCGGCCTCCCATCCAGCTCAGGTGCCTGTATGAACCACCATTAGCCCCACTTCCGTTGAGTGGCTGAACAGCTGTCAGAGTTGTGCACGTTGCCCTCAGGGCATGGCATGCCCACCACCTCCTGGGACCTGTTAACACCACAGGAAGGAATCAGGCAGTTTTCCGAGGGCAAGGCCAGAGACACTTGGGTACAGTGAATCTCAAAGTGTGTTCCCTGCACCGGCAGGCAGCAGCATCACCTGAATTCTCAGGCCCTGCCCAAGGCATGGAATTGATGAGCCTTGGGGCTGGGTGCTCTGTTGTAACGCGCTCCCAGGTGATTCTGCTCCTGGCTAGTTTGAGAACCACTGCTGTGGTGGCGAGTGCTCGGTGGGATCCAGGTAAGGAGCAACTTATGACATTTCAGCCTTTGTTTTGCTTTTGAGTTTCTACTGCCTCCATTTTTTGAAGCCCCTGAGGGGTGAAGGGAAGGGAGGACATGTTGGGGACCGTGGTGACTTTACAGTGGATCCCTCAGACCTCTCGCTCATGACTTTCCCTACTAACAGTTCACTTCTGTGCTGCGGGGCTGCGCTCCAGGCCCTGCCCCACTTTGAGCACTTTCCTGCTCTGTGCTTCAGCCCTAGACTCCATTAAAATGTCAGAGTGGAGTTGGGTGGAGGCTGAAGCTGGTGAAAGGTCCTGGTCTCTGCCCTCACTTTTCTCATGACTTTCCCCCTAACTAGACAGCTATTAAAAGAAACAACCCCAGGAAGTTTCTGCGGAGTGTTGGAGATGGGGAGACCGTGGAGTTTGATGTCGTGGAAGGAGAGAAGGTTTGGGAACTGCTGTGGGGTGAAGTTGGCCAGGACTGTGGGAGTGTAGCCTGGGTTGTCAGCCTAGGCTTTGATCCTCTTGGGGCCAGCTCTGCCTCCTGTTGCGGGGATGGGGCCTGTGCGCTCTCCTGGATGTTGTGGGATGTTAGGGCTGCTCTAGGACACCAGCCAGTAACGTGGGTTTCTTCTCTCTAGTTCACCAAGCACTTCCGTGTGTGTTCTTTACACGGGACCCCAGCCCTAGCAGGACCCTCAGTCAGTCCTCTGGAGTGAAGGAGGGAGGGTGGCCCCCTCTATGTCTTCTTTTTTTTTTTTTTTTTTCTTTTTTTTCTTTTTTTGGTTTTTTGAGACAGGGTTTCTCTGTGGTTTTGGAGCCTGTCCTGGAACTAGCTCTTGTAGACCAGGCTGGTCTTGAACTCACAGAGATCCGCCTGCCTCTGCCTCCCGAGTGCTGGGATTAAAGGTGTGCGCCACCACCGCCTGGCCTCCTCTATCTTCACATCCTGTCCTGTCTTTACTCTGGGGGGATGTGGCAGTTATTTCTCAGGACAAGTTGTTTCTTCTCAGATGTGTACAAACTCCTGTTGCTGCCCCTTGGGGGAGGGGAGAAAGGAGTGATTTTGAGGGGCCACAGGATAGAGGACTTGGGCCAGAAGAAGGGGGACACCAGTGATCTGGCAGGTTTGTAAGTGCTGTGTGCTTGTGACCAGGACAATTTCTGACTACTCCTTCTCTGCCTCCCCAGGGTGCAGAAGCTGCCAATGTAACTGGGCCTGGGGGGGTACCAGTGAAGGGCAGCCGCTATGCCCCCAATCGACGTAGGTTCCGCAGATTCATCCCCCGGCCTCGCCCGGCTGCCCCACCACCCATGGTGGCAGAGGCTCCCTCTGGTGGAACTGAACCTGGCAGTGAAGGGGAGCGGGCAGAGGACTCAGGGCAGCGACCTAGACGACGGCGCCCGCCACCCTTCTTCTATCGAAGGCGGTTTGTGCGAGGCCCTCGGCCCCCTAACCAGCAGCAGCCCATAGAGGTGAGATGGAGCCAGCTGTGGAGTTGGCCAGTTGTGAGGGTGGAGACCTGAGAATCCTCAAAAAAGTAAAACTAAGACTAGGAACAATCAAAGATGACCTGGCCAAGGGACAGCAGGGGGCTCAATAGCTCACCTAGGCCTTGTCTATTCCCAGGGCTCCGATGGGGTAGAACCCAAGGAGACAGCCCCATTGGAGGGGGACCAACAGCAGGGAGATGAACGGGTGCCCCCACCCAGATTCCGGCCCAGGTACCGAAGGTAAGACTATACTGTATCTTCCCTTCAGGGTTCAGTGTTGGGCCCATGTAATTGGGCCCATGTAAAAGGACAAGAATTCTAAAAGTTCTAAGAGCCTGGGATAAGAAAACAGAATCCTGAGGGAAGGGAGTCTACTACCCTGGGTGCACTGGTCCTGTCAGAGATTGTTTTTTTTCTAGGCCTTTCCGCCCTAGGCCACCCCAACAGCCTACCACAGAAGGTGGGGATGGCGAGACTAAGCCTAGTCAAGGCCCCACTGATGGCTCTCGGCCTGAGCCCCAGCGTCCACGAAACCGCCCCTACTTCCAGCGGCGTCGGCAGCAGCCCCCTGGCCCCCGGCAGCCTATAGCCGCAGAGGTGGGGTCTTAGTTGCCTGAAACTCAGTGTGGGAAAGGCCAAGATCAGTTGCCCTCTTTCTGTCCTTTTCCTCTGCTTCAAATTCAGTTCTTTGGCCCTGTGCTTTCCTTGTCCCTGCCTCCCGCCCCCATCAGCCTGCCCCCCCTCCCCCCTGGCAGACAGTGCAATCACCAGGAAACCCCAGCACAGGCAGTCAAGCCCAGGTTGTCTTAAATGAATGCCCCGCTCCTGTCCCCAGCTGTTGGGGTGTGAACTGTGGGCGTTGGTTGGAAGGGGCAGAAGAGGCAAGTTAAGAGAAAGTTGAAGCAGGTCGTGAACTGGTCTTAATTAGCCACTGCTGTCTTTAGACCTCAGCACCTATCAACAGTGGGGACCCCCCCACCACCATACTGGAGTGATTCCACCTCGGGACACCCAGAGTTTCCATCTGGTGAGTTGCTGCTGACTAAGAAAGCCAGGGACTGGGTTCTGCTGTCATCCTTTATGACTTGTCTTTTTTCCCTCATTCTTAGGTATCTGCCCATTTCCAACTGACTACCCAGCATCCCCCTCCCCCCTTTCCCATAATTCATGACATCAAAACATCAGCTTTTCCCTTGAGACTCAGGAGGGCCAAAGCAACAGCCTTTGGCTTTTTCTCTTTTCCCTCTCCCCTCCCAAGGGTTGCAGGAAGGGATCCGTCCTTACCGTTCAGAGGCACCACCTTCCTCCCTAAGTCAGGCTGAGAAGGACCAGCCGGCTCTTCACCTCCTCCTGCTTGTTTTTCTTTCCCACCCATTTATTTTTTGTTTCCCTTCGACCTCCTCCCAACACCTCTGAAGCCATTTTATGAACTGTCACGTGCCACCTGAGCCTCCAGTAAAAACAAAAGCAGGCTTTCTTGGTGTCTCGGTCTCTGCCTCTTTTCTGTTGGAGATGAGAAATCATCGGTGACTCACTTCTGGACCACGCATGGGGTTAAGATGCGCTCGGACAATTCAGTTCTGACAAGAACTCTCATCACTGAGAATCACACTTGGGTCCGTTAGCTGATGGGGAGATCTCTACAGTGCCTGGGCGCTTGTCAGTGTAGTTTATAAAACATTTACTGTGAATTAAAGCAATGGAGACAGAGTGAGGAGCCAGATGTACCCAACACTCAGGAAGCTGAGTCAGGAGGGTTCCTAATTCCAGGCCATCCTGGGCCGCATAGACTCTTGTCAGTGTTTTTAAAAAGTGGGGATTCAGGCCTGTAACCCCAGGACTCCAGGAGGCTGAGGCAAGAGGCTGACTACACGCACAAGGCCAGCCTGGCTGTATAGTAAGACCTTTTTTGCTTCTGGTCAGTTTGAGACAGGGTCTTACTGTGTAGCCCTGGCTGTTCTGGAACTTACTCTGTAGACCAGGCTGGCCTTGAACTCAGAGAGCTGCCAGCCTCTGCCTCCTCAGTGCTGGAATTAAAGGCGTGCGCCACCACCACCCATCAAGACCCTATTTTTTTTTTAATGGGGTAATAGAAGTGGATATGAATAACTGACAGAATCTAGACTCTAGAGGCTTCTGAGCTCTTGAGCCAAAGCAGAACAAAGAGGAGTGAGGGCGACTTGTCTGTCTCACCCACCCTCCAGCTCCTCCATGACAGGACACTCATCTTCATACAGTGACTTTATGGATGAATCTCTATATACACATTTAATACAGCAGCCCTTGGGTTTCTGCTACCTACTCGTTCTTCAAAACATATAAAAATATCCAAAGGCTCCCTCCCAACCAGTGTTTATAGGCAGCCTTTCAAATCCCCTCTTGCCCTTAGTTGGTCAAAAGCTTTCAGGTCTAGCACCCTTCCTGGAGGGGAACAAGAAAGAGCTGGTACCCACACTTGGCAGCTGTGGGGAACAGGCTAGCACCCAAGCCTAGAGACTGATGCTTGCTACTGCTCCTTGCCACATTCAGGTATATACTGTTGTGTTCCTTTGCCCTGGAAGGTGGAGCCCACAGGGACTATGGAGAGGCTAGACTTTGGGAGGGTGTGTCCTTTGCCCTGGTGGGGTCAAGACAGAACCCCCTTCACCCAGAGTCTATGTGGCAAGAATTCAGGGAAAGTGCCAAATTGTGGGCGGAGTCGGAGTTGGTAGGAAGTCGCTCATCTCAGATCCACCTCTGCTCCTGCTCATCCACTGAATTCAACCCAGCACCTCCCTCTGCAGGTCCATTTCTCTAAAAGGAGCAAAACTATTCTGGGGCTGAGTCTGGGTAGGGGCAGGAGGAAGGCAGAAGAGGAGAATAGCCCACTGGGTGGCCACAGCCTAGCCACAACACATAAATAATCCAAGTCACAGGAGGGGAATGGGGGTACATGAACCACCCTTCCCTCAGCTTCCCAGTTCTCCAGGCTGCAGTTTCTCCATCCTGGAGGTGATGGGAAAAGGGGGCTAAAGTGCTGCAGAGGAAAGGAGGGGCATGGGTGGAGAGGGTGGCTCTCCCACCCTGCCCTGCCCCTCAATCGTTCTCATCTGGCCCTAAGTATTCAAGCTCTGTACTGGGTTTCACCTCCTGCTCTAAGAGGGAAGGTGTCCGACGGAAGGCAGCTGAGATCTGGTCAAACGTCCGGCCTCTGGTTTCAGGCACTTTTAGGAAGGTGAAGGCGAAGAAGCCAAGCAGGAGGACGGCAAATAGAAGGAAGACGTAGGGACCCATAGCATCCTGGGACAGTCGGAGAAAGAGGTGTTGACGACAGAGGGTGGGAAGCAAGGAGCTAAAGACTAATAGGGAGCTGGGGCTACTTCAAGGAGCAGGTGACTCCTTCAAGAGATACCAGAAATTAAAATTTACATGGAAAAACCCCTTTAGCTTTTCACCCTTTGCTATCCTAAGAGCGTACACTTGGAGTAGATTCCTAAACCACTTATAGCATTACTAGAAAGTTTATCATTTTATTTCTGGTCTAAATTATACCACTGTTTATTTTTTAAAAGATAACTCTGCTGCTGGCCCATCTATTCCTACTTGTTTGACTCTGGTGTAGTTCCATCCAGAAACTACCTGTGAGCCTGGGAGTCCCTGACTGGACAGCGCAGGAACTAGGGGTGGGTTGCCTCCCCTCTGGCCACTGGTAATGGGAAACTGGGCAAAGGGCCGGGAACCTACCGCAACATACTGGAAACCCATGCCAACAATGAAGTTACAGGTCCAGTTGGAGAAACCAGCTACAGCCATGGCTGCTGGGCGGGGTCCCTGGCTGAAGAGCTCGGCCACAATGAACCAAGGGATGGGGCCGGGGCCGATCTCAAAGAAGGCCACAAAGCCAAATATGGCCAAGATGGAGACATAGCTCATGGCTGGAACCCGTTCCTAGAGACCAGGAAAGAAGAGTAGAAAATTTGATCCTGGCCTCTCTAGATCTCTCTCCTCTTACCCTAGGCTCAGAGAACTGAAATCTCCTTTCCAGGGCTTGTTGGGTAGAGGTTGCCATTCTAGGCTGGAACAGGCCCTGGAGCACCCCCTCTTCACCCACTTTTCAGACGGGCCTGGAACTTGTAAGTCTTTCACCACAGCCTCCCAAATGTTGAGCTGCCGTGGAGCGTGTCTGAGTGCTGCCATTTTATTGGCTGCCTCAGATGGTTTCCAGGTGGAGATTGTCCTGTAATGGTTGATTCCCAGCTTGGCTCTGAAGATGTTTCTTTGGGAATTATGGGTCCTGAGGCTTCACAGGGACTGCTAGACTTGTGCTATAGCTAGGCCCTGGTGTGGCCAGGGTACTTCAGAAGCAGACCAGACTCTAGAACCAAGTTCCCGTGGTCCCAGCACGCAGTCCCATAGCCCCGTGAGGTTATCCCCATGGGTTGGACCGCTGTGTCCTCACAGCCCCCAGGCCTCACCAGCAGGAGTAGAGCCACTGTCATCAAGATGGCACAGCCACACATGCCTGCCAGGCCCAGGAGATGGAGCGTCCGTCGCCCAGCTCGTTCTACCAAGAGCACCTGTTGGGGTGGGGGTGGGGAGCTGGTCAGTTGGGGAAAAAAAGAGTAGGATCTCCAAGGCACCCAGGGCTAAAAACCTAGTGATGTGGCTGCTCCACAGGCAAACAGTTACCGAGACCAACGTGAAGACCGTGTTGACCACACCAGCTCCTATGGTGGCGTAGGCTGGCTGTCCTACGCCAGCTGACTCGAAGATGCTGGTTGAATAGTAGAAAACCTAGAAGTGAGGGAGCAGGAAGGGCCATGGCTGGGATGTCTGGCCCTTCCCAACCACACCAAACTGGACTGAGCCTGAATGCTGATGGAGGAGATGGCTTATTCCCTTCTCCCTTTCCCCAAATTGCTACCTGAGCCACTGTCTGCCTGGGTCTCCATACGTACGGCATTGATGCCGGAGAGCTGCTGGCTCAGTTGGAGCACAACGGCAATGATGAGAGGCTGCCGGTGGGTGCGGCTGCCCAGGAGCTGGGGCAGAGACATGGGCCGCTCTCGTTCCAACTTCCGCTTCTCATCCTTCAGCTCAGCCAGTGCATCAGACACATCAGCCCAGCCTGTTAGACGCTTCAGACCTGGGGGTGGGGAATGTCAGGCCTTATGGAGCCTGAGAGGAGGAGGGGTACTAGCAAGATGGATGGGATGGAGGTGTGAGCCCGGGCTAATATGCAAGGTGAGAGCTCACTCTTTCGGGCAGGCCCCTCCAAGTTCCGGATGATTTAGAGGTATCTGGGGCTCTCGGGACAGAAGGGCAACAGTATCAGCTGCAGGAGGGCAGGAAGTACTGTGATAGCCAGAAGTAGTGGCCACAGGGTAGCTGTGCCCAGCATAGACTCCAAGCCCAACACCTGTGGGAGAAGGTAGGAAAGGTAGAAAGGTGTCTTTACTCCTTCCTGCTCGACTATGGATGTCCAATCCAACTCCTCTCAAGGCCAGGCCTTTACCTGGGCAATTAGAATGCCAATGACGATGGCCAATTGGTTGAGTGTTCCCAAGGCACCCCGAAGATGAGTGGGGGCAATTTCTCCCACATACATAGGCACCAAGCCTGACGTTAGCCCTGGGCAGAAGGAAGAGAAGAGGGCTTACGGAAGCCCATATACGATGGAGGACAACAGGGCACAATAGCGCCATCGCACCCACGGGTACCTGAGTAGGCGCCGATGAGGAAGCGGCCGAGAATGAGGATCTCATAGGAGGCAGCGGCGTTGGCTAGGCCCATGAGGGTGCCCCCCAGCACTGCCAAGACATTATTGGCCAGCATAGCCCTTTTCCTGGCAGGCACACAAGGAGGAGGGCTGGTCAGGGCACCCATGCTACGGCCCTCCTTCCTACCTCCCCACCCCTGCTCTCCAGCTCCATACCTTCCCAACCACTGAGAAATAATGCCAACGAGGAAGGAAGAAATCATGCCGCCCACAGAAAAGATGGCCACGGAGAGAGCCCAGAGTGTAGTAAGGGTGCCTTGTGGGATGGAATTGGGTCCGTCAGGACCCTGCCTCCCCAGCCATGTTGCATTGTAGCTCTGTTCAATCACCTGGGGGACAACATGGGAGTGAATCTAGAGACCTCTTTGTGTCACCTCTGAGTGCTCACTCCAACAGCTGTACCATCTCTCACCTTCTGTGGGGCATTGATGACCCCAATGTTGTAGCCAAACTGAAGGGAGCCGAGCACAGCTGAGAACACAGCGAGGACTAGAGTCCCAGTCACCCTCTGCCGAGGGGGTTCCCCATCCTGGACAGATGGACAGACAGAAACAAGGGGAAGCGTGTCACATAAAATCCCGTTTGGCTTCCTTCAGGGGCCCAGGCCCAGCTGGAGCATGTAGATCCTGGGCTCCATCCAACAGACTGGGTGAGAGAAAGTGGGCCATATTAGGAATTGTTCAAAGATTCCACTGTAAACAACTCAACAGGAACCTGGGCATGTAGGAAAAACGCATGTCTGGGGCCACACTACAGGCAAACCTCAGAATTCCCCTGTGACCTTGAGGCAGGCTTAGATTCGTGTGACCTTGGGTAAGTCACTTCCCCACTCTGAAGGGAACCCGAGTTTCCTCTTTTGTGAGGTGATACTGACTCCCTGGACTACCTGTCAGTCTGTGAAAAGACTGTAAAAGCTAACATCGGCTGTTAATAATATCCCAGATATTGCCTGCTTTTATAAACTTTTAGGTTTAGTATTAGTATCAGTCCTAATCCTCATCTCTTCCTTTTGGAAGTTCTCTCGGCTGGCTCCAGCAGGCCCTCAACAGGCCCAAGAACGGCCATTCCAGAAAGGGCATCTGGGTCATTGCTTTTAAAATCTCGGCCTAACCTTCCCTCAACTCCTAAGGTGGGACCAAGGACCAGGGGATATAACGGGATTTTAGCAGGGAGAGAGAGCCATGCCCAAGGGAAGAGGCAGGCATGGTGGTGTGAGGGGCGGTGGCAGTGGTGACTGCTGCTGGCGGCACAGTCTGTCTCCAAGAGGAAACCTGAGCTGGGGGTAGGGTGGGGGCTGACACTCCCCTCTGCCCCTCCACCCACCGCAAGGCCAAGAGAAAGTTCAGCCTCCTGGAGGAGCGCCAGGAGTGGGGGTGGGGCCCCCCCGAAGTGCCTCGGTCCCAGAAACCCTGTGAGTCTGAATAGACCCGCAGCTCTGGGAGGGTGAGACTCCGGATCTGCCTTCCCAAGTAGAGTCGAGGGCAGGAAGCCACTCAGTGCTGCGTACAGTAAGATAGGAGACAAACTCTGGACAAACTCTGGATTCGTCGCAGCCTGGGCGCGTGAAGAGCCCTTCGGACCCACTCTGTCTCATGGAGGGATTGGAATCTGACAGTCACGGGTTGTCTAGGCTGAGTATAAATAGCCAGCCCCCCATTTCCAACCCCTGCGCCTGCGCAGGAACCGCCTCCTAGCAGACCCCAACCTCGACCCCAGCCCAAGAAAAGCCGAACCCACGTCCCCGATTTGCCCCCGAATGTTGAACCTTACTTCAGAGCCGATCTGCTGGAAACCCGACGGCATCTTGTTTTAAAAGAACTGAAGACTCGGACGCTACAGTAAGAAAAAGAGAATAGGGTGGCTGACCCCGGCCGGATGGGCAGAAGGCGAACCCTGGCGTCCCGAAGTAATGTGCACAGGGCGCGTCTGGTGGGACCCACTGCCACAACCAAGGAGCCGGAGAGCACCAGGGCTCTCCGGGATCTAGTGAGAACCGCTTGGTGGGGGAAAAGATGCGGGGAGCTGAAGCCACCTCCTCACTCCCGCCCCGCCATGGGCCACGCCCCTCATAACACCCATTGGCCAGGAGCCCGCACACCCCAAAAGGCCACGCCCCCACCTCTAGCCTAGTGTCGTGGGGAGACACGCCCCTATGGTTCCCGCCAGCCTCGGAGTTTTCAAAGTAGGGTTCTTGGAACAAAAGGCTCCTCCCGCCAGCCAAAACTCTGGACTGCGAAATTTCTTAGAGTTGAGTGCAGCTGGTCCCCCTGTGAGGTCGAAGAGGAGGGCATGGGCTAAGGTGCATTTGCCAGGGTACCGGGTAACTCCAGCAGGGTGACACAGAGCGCGCGGGGGTGTGTGTGTCAGAAACAATGCCCCGAAGTAACCCGGAGTGGCTATTTTTAGATCTCAAGTTAGACTTCGCCAAATGTCAGGTCCCGGGTGTCCCAGCCTGTCCCGGGCGGGGGAGGGCTAGGGAGATGGAGCCTTAAAGGGTCCGCGACATGCTTCCCACGAGGGGATGACCCAAGGGACCAATAGCTTCCGTTCCCAGTGTGTCTGGGGACCGAACTTGGTCGCCTTTTCTTTCCACGCATCCCTGAGCGAGGCGCTGCCTACTGGCCCGTCCCCTCCACACATTCCCTACCTTGGTTTTTGGAGGGGACCCAAGGGACAGGTGCTCACGCCAGCCACACCACCCTCCCTGAAGTCCTTGAGCCTCCAGGCATGTGCTGGCCGCGTGGGTGACATGCTTTCCAGAGTCAGCTCCTGTTTTGGGTCTCCAGCTGAGAGGGCATGACCTAGGCACGTCCAGGGAGATGCCAGATCGCGAAGAGAAAGCGCGATTCAGAAAACGCGCCTGAGAAGTGCAAGGCTGTGGCGCCACCTAGAGGGAGAGCGAGGAACCTCGGTGGATTAGACGAAGGTAACTAGTCTCTGGGCTAGGGTCTCTTCTATTAATAGTTCCCCTGAGATTTCATTAACTTACAATCCAACCCTCTCTGGAGCGTCAGACCCATGTGTCTAGCTACAGCCTGAATGGTGCAGTCCATAAGACAGATATATACAAACATGGACGTCCTCCTAATTTCCTTACCCCAAGGAGTTCACCTCCACGCTGGAGGTTGGGATCTTCCCAGCATTGGTGTTTTGAACTCCTTCCTCCCTTGCACGTTTGGTTTTCTCCCCCTGTACCCCTACCACTTTAGTCCAGACTATCGTGACATGACTGCTTTCCCCTGCTTCCCTCTTCCCTTAAAAGGAGGGCACAGGGGCTGGAGAGATGGCTCGGCAGTAAAGAGCAATTGCTGCCCTTGTAGACTCAGGCTCCCAGCACTCATGTGGATGCTACACCTTTAACTTCAGTTCTAGAGGGTCCTACAACCTCTTCTGGACTCGATAGGCCCGAGGTAACATGTGGTACACAGATATACATTCAGGCAAAACATTCATTCACAACAAAATGATAAAAATTAAATTAAAAATAAAAGGAGGTTAGACTGCTGGGTAGTGGTGTACATGCCTTTGATCCCAGCACTCAGGAGGCAGAGACATCTCTAAGTTTGAGGCCAGCCTGGTTCGCAGAGTAAGTTCCAGGGCAGCCAGGGCTACACAGAGAAACCCTGTCTTGGAGGAGGAGGAAAGGAAGAAAGGAAAGCAGGAAGGAAGGAAGGAAGGAAAGAAGGAAGGAAGGAAGGAAGGAAGAAAGGAAGGAAGGAAGGAAGAGAAAGGAGGGTGGAGTACAAGTTTTAATACTTTTTCATTTGTTTCTTCTTTTCTTTTGTTTTCCGAGTTTCCGAGACAGGATTTCTCTATGTAGCCCTAGCTGTCCTGGAACTTGCTTTGTAGACCAGGCTGTCCTGGAACTCAAAGAGATCCATCTTCCTCGGCCTCGTGAGTCTGAAATTAATGGCATGTGCTAGAGTTTCAATACCTTACCATATGACTTCTGTTTTATGTTTGAGACAGTCTCTCTGTACCTGAAGCTGACCTCGAACTCACTATGCAGTACAAGCTGGCCTCCAACTGGCTGCTTACCCCGTCTTCTGAGTGTCGGGACCGTGAATCGGAGGCTAACTCCTGCAGGGACCCAAAGATCGGAGGCTAACTCCTGCCAAAAGTCACTGTCTTCTTGTTGTCCGATGGTCAGATCCTCCTTGCCTTCATCCCCTCCTCTTCTTTCTCTCCATTCTCTTCTTCCTCCCTGTTCTACTTTCCCCTCTTTTCTGCCCACCTTCCCCTCCTCGTACTGGCCTAGAACTTACTTTGTCTGCGAGTCTGATCTTGCATTTGGGATACTTTGGCCTCGGCCCTGAGTTCTGGGATTACACTTGGTGCTTTTGCCTGTCCCTGCATGCTGGAGGACCAGAGACCTCCTGTTCATTTTTCAAAACAAGTGTGTCTTGAGACTGAAGAGATGGCCTCAGGAATTAAGAACACTTGTCCTTGCAGAAGACCCAGGTTCAAAGGAATTAAGAACACTTGTCCTTGCAGAAGACCCAGGTTCAATTCCAGCACTCACACGATGACTCAACCTTTTGTAACTTCAGTTTCAGGAGATCTGACGCCCTCTTCTGACTCTCTCGGGCACCAGGCACACATGTGTTGCACAGATATACATGCAAGCACTCATGTGAGTGTTTACTCACATAACATAAAATTTGAAAATCTAAAATAAATAATTTTTTTTTTAAAAAGCAGACTTTCCTTCTGTGAGATTTCTTGGCCTTCTTGCTGAGAGTCAGATGCTCTCTCTCAGAGTCGATTCATTATCGTGTCTGCTCTCTGCGATTCAGTCCCAGGGGCTGATGGTCATCTTATTTATGTGTCCGACTTAGAGCAGGGTGTACTCGCTACACAGAGACACCCTGCCGGTTATGGTAGGTGAGGTACATGGGAACCATACTTTATCACCAGAAAGGAAGGTGAGGCAGACTGAGCAGGAAGGGAAACAGAGACTCAGGGATGCTGGGATGCCATAAAGGGGAAAGGGAGAGAGCAAAAGAGCGGGGGGGGGGGGGCAAGGGGCAGGAGAGAATAAGAGGGAGGCTCGGACTGGGCTGAGGTGAAAGCAGCGTAGATGGTACAGGGTTGGAAGCTGGTGCCCTAGGTCCCGCGGTGCCGTCCTGCCGTGGTCTATTCCTGCTCTCATTTGGATGTTTCTCAGGTATCACAGGTGGTTTTTATTTTCTTTGGCAGGTGTGTGGTGGGGGAAGGGCAGGGAATGGACTGTGGCAGCAGAGATCAAAAGAGGGCATCCTATCCCCCAGAGCTGGAGTAGGGCAGGCAGGTGGCAGGCAGGTGGCAGGCAGGTGTGAGTTCCCTGATGCGTGGTTGCTGGGAAGTGAACTTGGGTCATCTGGAAGAGCAGCAAGCACTCCTAAGTGCTAAGTTATCTCTCCAGCCTTGGGGTTTAAATGCATAGAAAGTGGAATCAGAAAGCCAGGCAGTGGTGGTGCACACCGTTGTTTCCAGGACTCAGGAGGCAAAGGCAGGCAGACCTCTCTGTGTTTGAAGCCAGCCTATGGAGCTATAAAGCTGGTTCCAGATGTAAGGTCCTAGCCACCAAATGTGCTAACCTGAGTTCAGTCACCAGGACCTGTGCTGTAGAAAGAAAGAACTGACTGCCAACAGTTGTCCTCTGATCTCCAGCGGTACACCCACATGCACATGCATGCACACATGCACACACACGCACCCACATGCACACACACGCACACACATGCACGCACCCACATGCACACACATGCATTCACCCACATGCACACACATATGCACACACACATGCACACACAGGCATGTACCCACATGCACATGCACACACACACATGCAAACTAAATGAATAAATTACAATAAGCAAATAAACCGTGTCTAACAGCCTGAGTTAAATCCCTTTGTCCCACAAGGTGGCAGAAAAGATCTTTGGTCACTTGCCTGCCCTTGCACTTCTACACACACACACACACACACACAAATGAAAGGAGTTGGGGATGTATGTAGAGTGCCTGCCTACTATGCACAAATCCCCAGCACTATAAACTATGGGTTTGGTGGCATATGGCGGCACATTCTATAATCCCAGAGCAAGAAGTTGAAGGTCATTTTTGACGTAGCCAGTTCAAGCCAGCCTGGGCTACCTGAAACTGTCTTTTTTTTTTTTTTTTTTTTAAAGAGTGTTGGAGGGGGCTGGAGAGATGGCTCAGAGGTTAAGAGCTTTTTCTGCTCTTCCA
>NW_026068017.1:3922580-3941357 GCF_014885135.2 Alexandromys fortis | reverse complement strand
AGGCATACACACAGATAGACTACTGTATACATAATGAATAAATAAATATTTTAAAAAAATGGAGTACAGACCTAAACAGAGAACTCTCAACAGAGGAATCTAAAATGGCTGAAAGACATTAAGGAAATGTTCAGCATCCTTAGTCATCAGAGAAATGCTCTGAGATTCCATCTTACACCTGTAAGAATGGCCAAGATCAAAAACACTGATGACAACTTATGCTGCGGAGGTTGTGGGGAAAAGGGAACACTTCTGCATTGCTGGTGGGTACAGCCCCTTTGGATGCCAGTGTGGCAATTTCTCAGAAAATTAGGAAACAGCCTTCCTCAGGACCCAGTAATACCACTTTTGGGTATATACCCAAAGGATGCTCAATCATGCCACAAGGACATGTGCTCAACTATGTTCATAGCAGCTTTATTTGTCATAGCCAGAATCTGGAAGCAACCTAAATGTCCTTCAACCAAAGAACGGATAAGGAAAATGTGGCACATTTACACAATGGAGTACTACACAGCCGAAAAAAATAATGACATCTTAAATTTTACAGGAAAATGGATGGAGCTAGAAAATATTATTTTGAGTGAGGTAACCCGACACAGAAAGGCAATTATCACATGTACTCACTCATAGGTGGTTTTTAAACATAAAGCAGAGAAAACCATCCTACAAACCACAATCCTAGAGAACTTAGACAACAATGAGGACACTAAGAGAGACTCACATAGATGTAATCTACAAGGGAAGTAGAAAGTAGAAAAAGGCAAGATCTCCTGAGTAAATTGGGAGCATGGGGACCTTGGGAGAGGATTGAAGGGGGAGGGGAGAGGCAAGGAAGGGAGCAGAGAAAAATGTAGAGCTCAATAAATATCAATTTAAAAAAAAGAAAAAAAAGACAGTATCCCTCTGTTGTGTAGGCTAGCTTGGAATTCAAGGCAATCCTCCTGCCTCAGCTTCCAGAGTACTGGGATTATAGATGTGAATCACCATACCCATCATAACACAGTTCTTGATTTGTGTCCTCATTGATCTTTGTTTTGTTAGTTTATTTTATTTTTAATCCATTGTTGTTGCTGTTGGTGGTGTGTGTATGTGTGTGTGTACTATGACACACTTGTGGAAGTCCAGAAGACAGCTATTAGTGTCAGTTCTCTCCTTCCAGGATCTAGGTTGCCTGACTTGCCACGGAATTGCTTTACCTACTAAGCCGCCTTCCGAGACTGTTTTTCCTTTTAGAAGTGTAGCTCCAGTTTGGGGGTATGGTCTGGTTGATAGAGGGACTATCTAGCATTTATGAATCCATAAATCCATCCCTAGCGTCACATATGCCAGGCATGGTGTCACCTGCCTGTAATCCCAGAATTCCATTCAGGCAGTGGAGGTAGGACCAGGAGTTCCGGAGCTACACAGAGAACTGGAGGTCAGCCTAACTCTGCTCAGTAAGACAGTGAGAGGCTTTGTCTCAAAACACATAGTGGAGCACTCAGGAGGCAGAGGCGGGCAGGTTTGTCTTATTTTACCTGCGTATGAGCCCATTAATGGCCTCCCATGTCCCATCCAATCTCCAACCACAACAAAGAGTGCGTCAAGGATTATTTTATACTTGGTTCCTTTGGGAGGTTTGTCTGTGTCCTGACCATGACTCTGACTATATTTATAACTGTCTGTAAAAGCAGGGTCGCTGAGTCATAGGGTGTTCTGCCGAGTTTGATTCCGTACTGCACTGCCAACTTTCTTCAGACAGACTTCCCAGTCTCTCAGCAGCGCAGGAGGGCCTCGTCACCACTGTCCTCTTTTTCAGCATCACCAGGGGCGGCACAGTCTGGAGTGTGGTTGTGAGCTGAGCCCCAGCTGTGTTACGGACTAACTTGTTGCCCTTTGGAAAGTGACCTGAGCTCTTTGTGCTTTATTTACCTAGATGGTAAAATGAGAAGGGCGATAATAATAGTAGCTGCATCTTTAGGCCCCATGAAGGTGAATGATATATATTCAGAGTGCTGAGAATAACTTCAGAGTGCTGAGAATGGCTCTAATAGCAACGTTCCTTTCTTCTTCTTCTTCTTCTTCTTCTTCTTCTTCTTCTTCTTCTTCTTCTTCTTCTTCTTCTTCTTCTTCTCCTCCTCCTCCTCCTCCTCCTCCTCCTCCTCCTCCTCCTCCTCCTCCTTTTCCTCCTCCTCCTCCCCTCCTCCCCTTTCTGTCTGTTTGCTTTGCTTTTCGAGACAGGATTTCTCTGTAGCTTTTGGAGCCTATCCTGGTACTCGCTCTGTAGACCAGGTTGGCTTCAAACTCACGGAGATCCCCCTGTCTCTGCCTTTGGAGTGCTGGGATTAAAGGTGTTTGCCACCACTTCCCAGCTTATTTGTTTTTCAAAGTAGATTTACTAAGATATAATTGATATTGAGCTGGGTGCAGGAAGCTAGTCCCAGCACTCGGGAGGCAGAGGCAGGCGATCTCTGTGAGTTCGAGGCCAGCCTGGTCTACAGAGTGAGTTCCAGGACAGCGAGAGCTACACCGAGAAACCCTGTCTCAACGACAACAAAAGCTATAATTGGCACTGAAAACCATCACATAAAGTATACAGTTTGGTGTTATGACAAAGGTTTACGGCAGTGGCAGCCCCATAATCAAGGTACCGAATGCATAGACCACCGCAAAAGCTTTCTTCTGTCCTCAAAAGAATGTATTTTATATTTATAAGTGTTTTGGGTGCATGTATGTAAGTGCAGGATATGTGTACCCAGTGCCCAAACAGGCCAGAAGAGGGCATCAGAAACCCTGGAACGGGAGTTACAGAAAGCTGTGAGGCCATTTGATGTAGATGCTGGGAACTAAACTCCATCCTTGGCAAGAACAGGAGCCACTTCTCCAGCCCCATTTCTTCATTTTCTGTTTGCTTCATGTAGCCAAGATTGGCCTCGAATTTGCTATATACCTGAATATAACATTGAATTTCTGATCCTTCTGCCCCACCTCGGGATTACAGGCATATTCCACCAGGCCTGACTGGCTTCATTCCTTCTTATTGCTGGATAGCATCTTTAAATTACATGTATGTATGAATGTATGTATACACCCTTGCATCTTCGTGTGCACATGAGCCTACCATATTGGACATGCAGAGGTCAGAGGACAGCGTGCGGGGGTTAGTTTTCTCTTCCCACAGATGTTGGTCTTGGGGCTCAAACTTGAATTATCAGGTTTGGTGGCAAGCATCTGTACCCACTAAGCCACTTGGCAGGCCCATGAATAGTATTCTAATACATGATTGTATCACAGTTTGCTTTCCTAGTCCCTTGTTGGCTGGGCTTATTACACGTAAAGCTGCTAGGAGCATTTCTAAATAGGTGTTTGCATTGAAATATGCTTTCATTTCCTCAAAGAAAAGCTAAATTTTGTGATAGGCATATGTGGAACTCTAGGAAACTTCCCAACTGTTTCCAAAACGACTGGACCACTCCCCATGCCTATCAGTAGTGTGTATACTTCAGTTTCTTCACACCCTTACGACTGTCACATGGTCAGACTTTTATAGGTTTTGGTCAAAATGGACTTGATACAATTTTAATCAAATAAATGAGAAAATGTTCCTATTTAGAAATAGGAACGTTTAAAAATTCAGTAGAAACCAGGCATGGTTGTGCACACCTTAATCCCAGCACTTAGGAGGTGGTGGTGCACACCTTTAATCCCAGCACTCAGGAGGCAGAGGCAGGTGAATCTCTATGAGTACGAGGCCAGGCTGACTTACAGAGCAAGTTCCAGGACAGGCTCCAAAGCTACAGAGAAACCCAGTCTTGAAAACAAAACAAAATTCCTAGCCAGAGGTGGGGTTGGGTGGGAGGTGAGAAGGACCCCAAAGCACCTAGGGAAGGAGGTATCTCCCTAGGGGTTTTTAGTAAGTTTAAGCATCCTTTTGGGGGAGAAGATACTGGGGATCAAACCCCGGGCTTTCCACACTAGTGTGTGCTCTACCAGCGAGCTATGTCTGCAACCTTTGTTCTTCCTGAGACAGGGTCTTGCTTTGTAGCTCAGGCTAGTCTTTCATTCGTGATGTCCAGGAGATTGGCTCTGAACTTGCATGGTGGCTCACGGTGGAAATCCAAACACTTGGGAAGCTGAGGCAGGAGGATGACTGAGAGTGTGAGGCTAGCCTGGGTTACATAGTTCTAGGCTAGTCAGAGCTAAAAGATGAGAAGCTGTTACAAACAAATAAACAATCAAACAACAACAACTAAGCACTGAAACCCAACCCAAACTCAAACCGTTCAGTGTTTCCTCTGATGCTGAGCTAACACTCTATGACAAAAGCCCCTCGAGGGAGGAAAACGCTTCTTTTTTTAAAAAATTTATTTATTTATTTATTATGTATACAATATTCTGTCTGTGTGTATGCCTGCAGGTCAGAAGAGGGCACCAGATCTCATTACAGATGGTTGTGAGCCACCATGTGGTTGCTGGGAATTGAACTCAGGACCTTTGGAAGAGCAGACAATGCTCTTAACCACTGAGCCATCTCTCCAGCCCGAGGAAAAACGCTTCTTTGGCTCAGTCACAGTCCATGATCGAGGGACACCAGGACAGGGACACCAGGACAGACACTGGAGGACAGGGACTGGAGGACAGGGACTGGAGGAGAGACCATGGAGAAGTGTAGCTCACTGCCTGGCCTTTGGCTTGCTCAGCTTGCTCTCTTAAAACACCCAGCCTGGGTGTGCTCGCGCTCACAGTGGGCTGGGCCCTCATACCAATTACTAATCAAGAAATGCCTCCACAGACTTTGCCTATGGACAATCTGATGGAGGCAACCCCTCAGTTAAAGAGTCATTCTTTCCAGATAACTCTAGTTTCTTTCAAGTTGGGAAAAACAAACAAACAAACAAATTTACAAATTAATCTTCTTTTTTTTTTGTTTGTGTGTGTGTGTGTGCGTGCGTGTGTGCACTGGCTAAGCCGTACATGCACAGTCCAAGGGGGTTGGCATGTAGACCACTTGGTCCAGTGGTTGACGATATTTCTGAAGCCCTGGGTCTGATTCCCAGTACCACATAAAGTTGAATGTGGTGGCCCATAGTGAAATCTCAGCACTAAAAGGGAAGAAGCAGGAGGATAAGGAATTCAAGGCCATTTTTGGCTTTGTGCTGAATTGGGGGCCAGTTTAGATGGGTGTGGTGGTGGTACATACCTATAATTCCTTGTTTGGGAGGCTGGGAGTTCCAGGCTTGTCTGGATCAATTAGTAAGATCCTTCCTCAAAAACCACAGGACTGTATCAATGGCTTAGTTGTTAAGAGTGCTTGCTTCCCTAGATCTCTTGTACCAGAGGCAGGCGGAGCTCTGGGAGTTCGAGGCCAGCCTGGTCTATGGAGTGAGTTCCAGGACAGCCAGTGATGTTACACATTCAACTGCTTACTGGAGAAAGAGAAAAAAAATCCACAGTGATGCCTCTGCTTCCCCAGTGCTGGGATTAAAGGTGTGTGCCACCACTGCCCGGTCACTTCACTTATTTGTTTTTAAATATTTATTTATTTACTTATCAAACCCATGTAGTCCTGGCTGGTTTGGAATTTGCAGTACTGTAGACCAGGCTGGCCTTCAATTCACGGAGATCCTCCTCGGTTACATCCCCAGCCTTTGTCTTAGTTTTTCTAAAGTTTTTAGTTTGTTTGTTTTGTTATTTGGCCTTCTTCCTGTCCCTAACACATTCTGTCCATGCTCTGTACCACTAAAGAGCCTTTCTGTTCTCGTGGGTGTCTCTAGCCGTTTGTCCCACTCACCTTCCTCTATCCAGCTAACAAACTCTGTGGGCTAGTATCACCTGTGAGCATCGTTGTGGCTTTCCCCCTCCCTCTAGTATACTTGAAGTAAACCACTGACTGCAGGAACACACGAACTCAAATGGATGGATAGCTGGAATGTTCCACAGTTGGTACCTCTGCCTCCCAAGATTAAATAATAAGGGCGTGAGCCACCACTCCCAGTTTAGTGTCATACAGAGGTGTGGCAGAGGGGGCTGGTTATATCTAATCTCTACTAACATCAGTAGACCTCAGGATAGTGTTAAATAGACTTACTACCCTACCTACAACAGCAAAGACTAGCTCCAAGTATCAACATTGGCAACATAAGGAAACCTCTTTTTGCCTGGTGGCTTGAGCTTGCAATCCCAGCAGCAGAAAGGCAAGAGGCAAGAATGTTACTGTAAGTTTGGGGCCATCTTACTACACATAATGAGTTTCTGGCCAGCCAGGCATACATAGTAACACCTTGTCTCAAAAACACCAAAAAAGCCAGGCATGGCAGTTCAGGCCTGTAATTCTAGCATTTGAAATCAGGAGAGTCATGAAGTCCAGACTGTCCTGGCCCATGAAACATGACCTTGTCTCAAAACAAAACAAACACAAAAAACAAAAAACCAATGCGGCTGGAGAGATTACTCAGTGGTTAAGAGCACTGGCTTCTCTTCCAGAGGTCCTGAGTTCAAATCCCAGCACCCACATGGACCGGACGTCCTCTTCTGGTGTGCAGGTGGACATGCAGAGCATTAGTATATAAGATATAAATAGGGCGGGGCTTCTCTATCTCACTCTGGATATGCCCACCCCTGCTACTTCCCCAAATGCAGGAAATTCGACTGCATAATTTGTGATCATGGGGGTATTGCACTGGCGTTCTCCCCTGCAGGAAAAAAAAATCAACAAATTTTAAGAGAATTAAAAAAGTAAAACAAAATGAACCAGGCAGTGGCGACGCATGCCTTTGATCCCAGCACTTGGGAGGCAGGGGCAGGCGGATCTCTGTGAGTTCAAGGCCAGTCTAGTTTACAAGAGCTAGTTCCAGGGCAGGCTCCAAAGCTACAGAGAAATGCTGTCTCGGAAAACATCGACAAAAAGAAAACAAAACAAAAAAAAATGAAACAAAACAAACACAATCAATCCTGCTTCAAAGCGATGACTAAGGTCCACAGGAGCGATCAACCCTGGGCCTTTGCTCCCGTTCTTCTTTCTGCTTATAGCATGGCTCCCTCATGACTGACTCATTGACAGAAAGTCTCCCTGATCTCACCAGAGATTGGACCCAACCTTATACAGTACCTTCTTCCATTGCCTACAAAACAAGCAGCATTTATGCCTTTATTGCCCTGCTTCCTCCTTCCAGAAGACAAGCCAGATGAGCTCAGCGGGCGCCCTTATCTGTCTGGTCTACCAGTGTATCCCCAGGATTAATTACAGAGCCCAGTCCAGTTGTAGGCAACCCAGAAAACACGCGTGTGGCAGTGGATGAAAACCTTTTTCAGAATTTATTCATCGGTAATAAAAATCTAGACACGTCCGTACTTCCCAGTGCACCAGGGAAATTGAAACTCAATCCGTAAGTACACAAGTACTTTCAGACAATGATAGGAGCCTTAAAAGGAAAAGTACAGGTAACCATGGGAGCCCTGAGCAGATGACCTGACTCAGCGTGGGTGGAGTAGTCAGGCCAGGCCAAATGCTGAAGGAGGACCATGTTGGCTGGGAAGAGGAAGGTGGGTGGGGTAAATGGACTAGAGCACTCAGGCATAGAGAACGGAAAGGTGCTTTAGTGGGGTAGACCACACAGTGTGTTCTGGGGACAGAGAAGGCCACTATAGCTGAGGGGCAGGGCAGGTGAGTCAGTAGGCGAGAGTGCCACTTGGGTGTAGCTCAGTGGCCAGAGTACTTGCGTGAGGCTCTTGGGTTCAACCCGCAACAATGGAGAAAAAGAAAAACTGCCACCGAATGATTTTTATTTTATTTTTAATATTTACTTAGGTTTTTTTTTTTTTCCAAGACAGGGTTTCTCTGTAGCTTTGGAGCCTGTCCTGGAACTAGATCTTGTAGACCAGGCTAGCCTCGAACTCACAGAGATCCGCCCGCTTCTGCCTCCGGAGTGCTGGGATTAAAGGCGTGCGCCACCACCACCTGGTTTTACTTAGTTTTTTTTTTTAATTTATTTACTTATTATGTATGCAATATTCTGTCTGTATATATGCCTGCAGGCCAGAAGAGGACACTATACCTCATTACAGATGGTTGTGAGCCACCATGTGGTTGCTGGGAATTGAACTCAGGACCTTTGGAAGAGCAGGCGATGCTCTTAACCACTGAGCCATCTCTCCAGCCCCCTACTTAGTTATTTTTAAGTGTATGTGGGAGCCAGAGGAAGTCAGAAGAGGCATTGGAACTGAGCATGGTGACATCTTCTTCTTCTTCTTCTTCTTCTTCTTCTTCTTCTTCTTCTTCTTCTTCTTCTTCTTCTTCTTCTTCTTCTTCTTCTTCTTCTTCTTCTTCTTCTTCTACAGGGCTTCTCTGTGTAGTCCAGGCTGGCCTCAAATTAGAATTCAGAGATCCATCTGCCTCTGCCTCCCGAGTGCTAAGACTAAAGGCATGTGCCACCACTGCCCAGTAAAAACCAGCTCCTTTAATCCCAGGGGCAGGGGGAGTTCTGTGAGTTCCAGACCAACCTGATCTACATAGCAGGTTTCAGGACAGCCAGGGCTTCAAGGAGAGACCTTGTCTCAAAAAGCAAAAAAAGTAAAAAAATTAAAAAAAGAGAATGATGATGATGACGCTGCCTGGAGCGGTGGCGCACACTGGGGAGGCTAGCCTGGTCTACATGGCAAGTTCCAGGACAGCTAAGCTAGGGCTACACAGAGAAACCCTGTCTCAAAAACAAACAAACAAAAAGAAGAGGCAATGGGTCACCTAGACCTGGAGTAACAGAGGATCATGAGTCACCATGTGGATGGTGGAGACTGAACTCTGGTCCTCTGCAAAAACAGTAAACTCTCTCCAGCGCTGAGCTATCTCCCAAGCCTCCCACTGAGTGAGGCTTTAAAAAGAATGGCAAGATAGAAAGAGCACTCTGGGGAGTGACTTTAGGAAAGGGCAGAGGCAGGGACACGGGCTGGGGCCCTTGGCGTGTGGCTGTGATAAAGATGGCTGGATATACAAACAAGCGGATAATGAGAAACACGGACCTTCAGAGCTGGAAGCCAACCCCTCCTGGAAGGCTGGCTTCCAACTGTTCTGCCTCAGTCTTCCAAAAGCATGCACCAACCACACCCAATCAGGGAAACAACCTGAAAGAAAAATGGCAGCTGTACGGAGAAGTTCACATCTATATCTCAGCATTCCAGAGGCGGAGCCAGCGGCTTTCTGGTAAGGACTAGCCTAGTCTATATCGTGAGGTCCTGTTGGGAAATTAACTAACCAACCACCCAAGCCCAAAACAAACCACCCCACCAAACAAAAGCCGAAAGGTCAGAAAATAGACAAAAATAAGAGTTCACAAAGGTCTGTATTTTATACAAAAGCAGGTAAATGGGCCTTTAAGTATGTTCATTGCATAAACGAGTGAGGATTAACAGAGAGAGGTGTAGGGGAAGAGCAGGTGGGGAGGTGGAGGGACTGAGAAAAAAAAAATAGCAAGAACCCGGGCAGTGCTGGCGCACACACACCTTTAATCCCAGCACTTGATTGAGAGGCAGAGGCAGGGATCTCTGCGTTCTAAGCCAGCCTGGTCTACAGATGGAGTCCCAGGACAGCCAGGGCTACACAGAGAAACCCCGTCTCAATACCTCCCCGCCGCCTGCCGCAAATAAGTAAATAATAGCAAGAGTAAGAAAGATGTGTAAAGGTCTGAGAGGGGTAGGGGGTGGTTGGAGAGGCACGCTGGGAGAAAGAACTAGAAACAGTTAGGGGAGGCAGTGACAGGCACACTGTGTCATTGGACTCCAAGAGTCCGGAGAGCGCAGCCTCAGACTGAAAGTCGGGAGGAGGCGAAATTACAGAAGGGAAGAATGAGAAACTGGGAAGACACGTTGCGAGGACGGAGGGGCTCAAAGTCTGGGAAAGTAGGAAGCGGTGTAAGGTTGAGGTAGGGCTCTTTAGGGGTGAGTCAAAGACCACCTTGGGGAGCGCGATGCTAGAGAGGGTGGAAGGGCACACAGGTCCCTGGAAGCTCAGAATGAGGGACAGTGTGTGGCTGGGAAGGAGTGAGGAGGGTGGAGGGTAGACTTGAAGTGACATCTGGGGGAGGGGAACGCTGGGTGTGGCGGAGACTCTGACCCCAGTCTTCCGCTAGCTACTCCTCATCCTCGAGAGGCTCTCTGTTTTCTTCCTTCAGGCAGAAGTTGCCGTGACGTTGGAGGAGACACTGACGGGCTCAGGTATTAAAGTCCTGTGACCACTGGCTTCAGGGATCAGGCATGATGTGGGGCTGTGGAGAGCCAGGCCTTGTGGAGGGCCTACGTGGAGGGCTTGAGCAGTGGAGCCAAGGGTTGCTAGACCACGTCTGTGGAGCAGAAATTCCTAGAAGGGGGTAGCAGGGCTGGTTTTACTGTAATGGGTAAGGGCCCCTGAAGATGGCACAGGACATGGTAGGAGGCTGAAGACAAAGGAGCTGAGAGTGGAGGCGAAAGTAGGGCTAGACAAACAGTCCGCGCCGAAACCCGCAGGGAAAAGGGAGTGCGGAGCCTTTCCACGGGCGTCTGTGGGCACTGGCTCCGCGGCGACCCAGGCGCACCTGTATGGAAAAGAAGGGGCAGCCTGGAGTCTGCAGGGGTGAGGCTCCGACCCCGGGGACTTCTGCGAAGCCTGCCCCTACTTCCCATCAGCAGTTAGAGCCAGGCAAACGAAGGGGCGTGACACTGGCACTCAGGTTTCTTCCTCTTCACCTGGACAAGGAGGGGGGTGGGGGCCAAGACTTCCGGTTCAGGTGAGTGTCCTTTCAGTGACGTCAGGTCACCCTCGACTGCCCCTCCGGTCCCGCCCCAGCTCCCGCGCGCCCGTGGCCTGCGGGAGCGCGTCCCCGACGCCCTACATATACTCAGGTGCGCCGCACCTGTTCGCCCGCACCTGCCGATCACCGCCCAGCTCGTTCGGTGCACCGCAGCCGGGGGCCCAGGGGCCCGCATACTTGCTGGGGGCCACGCCCTAACGGCCCCTCCACTTCTTTGGGTAGTCTCCGAGCACGCCGGAGGGAACCGCCTGGCCTTCGGGGGCCCCTTTTGTCTGGAACCAGTCCTGCGGGCGAAGCCGGTTCCCTCTGCTGTGAGAGTGTCGCTTCACCGGAGGGGACGATTTGTGTTTACCTCGGTTAACAAGATTTGCAGTTAACCGGCCAAAAAGAATTTTTTTTCTTTCCCCTCCCCTATCTTGGGGTGACTTAAATCTCCATTCAATTTTTCTTGTGTTGCTTCCCAGATTTTGTTTTACTGTAGGGTCGCCCTCCCGGAGCGTCCCATCTTTTCTGAGACGGAAATGGCCAATTCGGGCCTGCAACTTCTGGGCTTTTCAATGGCCATGCTTGGCTGGGTGGGCCTGATAGCGAGCACTGCCATCCCGCAGTGGCAGATGAGTTCGTACGCGGGCGACAACATCATCACAGCCCAGGCCATGTACAAGGGACTCTGGATGGAGTGCGTCACGCAGAGTACCGGCATGATGAGCTGCAAAATGTACGACTCGGTGCTCGCCCTGCCGGGTAAGACCGCGGGACCGATGTGCCCGGAGTCAAGGTGGCAGGATTGGGTGTGGGACAGGGCCGAGGCCACACGGTCAGGCCCCCGGGGTTGCTAGGGAGGAGGAAGTGGACACCTTGAGCCCAGTTGGTGGGACCAGGAGGGAGAGGGTTTGGAACCTGGCAGTTGCACGTGGCCCACGCCCCTCTGCCCCGCTTGAAGCGGGGGAGTCTTGGGAAGAGGCACCCGCCACCCTGGGCAGTCAGTGGTCTGCCTTCTGCTTTTTTTCTGGGACAAAGGAGGTTCGGGACCGAGGTGCCTAGGGCCGCGGAATCGTGCCCTCGTTAGACGTAGGACCGCACTTGTGGCCTCTAATCTTATCGGTCGATTAGCTGAAGCCACAAACCCGGTGGCCTCGATAGTGGGGCCGGAGCTAGGACACGCGCCGGCCGGTGTGGCTCAAACGAGGGACCTGGCCGCCACCTGCACTTCCTTTTTGCCCCCTTTCTCCCTTCCCCCTACCTGGCGCGGTTTCATCGAAACCTCGGCGCCCCGGGCGGGTTCTGGAGCGCGGGGCGGGGCGGGGAGCAGGACGGCCGCGGTGGCGGGAACTGTCTGCCTAAGGCCTGCGGTGGACCGAGGGGGCCCCAGGCTGGCGGTGGAGCCCAACTGGCACACTGCAGACCAGGGGTTAGTGGGCGCGGTGTGAAGCACTTAGGTTGGCGCCATCATAAGGCTACCTGCCATTTCCAGCATTGACCTCTTCTTTCCTCCTCTGCAGCGTCCTTGCAGGCCACTCGAGCCCTAATGGTGGTGTCCCTGGTGTTGGGCTTCCTGGCCATGCTTGTCGCCACGATGGGCATGAAGTGTACGCGCTGTGGGGGAGATGATAAAGTGAAGAAGGCCCGTATAGCTATGACTGGAGGCATTGTCTTCATCGTGGCAGGTGGGACCAAGGGCTCACTCACACCCAGAGAGCATTGCCAAGGTCTTGGTGTGGACACTCAATACTAGAATCTTTCTTCTCTTTCTAGGTCTTGCTGCCTTGGTAGCATGTTCCTGGATTGGTCATCAGATTGTCTCAGACTTTTACAACCCCTTGACGCCCGTGAATATTAAGTAAGTCTTCTAGGAAGTCAAATCTGTGGACTTGGGACAGGGAGGAGGACATGAAGCCCGAGTTTTGACTCAATCCTTTCTCTTCTTCACAGGTACGAGTTTGGGCCTGCCATCTTTATTGGCTGGGCAGGGTCTGCTCTGGTCCTCCTGGGAGGTGCCCTGCTCTCTTGCTCCTGTCCTGGCAGTGAAAGCAAAACCGCATACCGTGCACCCCGCTCCTACCCTAAGTCGAATTCTGCCAAGGAGTATGTGTGAGGTGGGGTGCTCAGCCTGCGGCAAGGTGTGGGACAAAGGCCTCCGATCATTCCAGCCCTGGACACCATGTACAGTTCCTGGGGGGGGGGGCAGTTAGGGGAGGGACTGGGAAAAGACACGAAACATGGGGTGGGCGTGCTTTTTGTACAGTAATAAAAATTAAGTTTTGGAAATTAGGCGTCTCTTCAGGCCTCCTTTCTGCACACCCAGATCCCTACACAGGACTTGGCACTAAAGTGTACCCACAGTAGCAGCAGAACCGAGTACCAGCGGTGCCCCTATTTTGTTAGGCCTAATGCCTTGACTCAGGTTCTTACCTATTCTCCCCAACTTTACAATTTTTCCATTGACCATTATCCCGTGTGTTCAAATGCTACATGTGCATGTATATAGGTCAGGACAGCTGTGTGGAGCAGGGTCTCTCCTACCTTTCTGTGGGTTCCCGGGATTGAACTCAGGTCATCAAGCTTGTGGCAAGGACCTTTACCTGCAGAACCATCACACCAGCCCAACCCCAACACCTACCAAGTAGTTACCAAGGGGCATTTTAGATTAATACACACACACACACATCTGGTTTATTAGAAACAGGCATGGGAAGAGGGAGGTTTCTTGTTCTCGTGCTATACACGACACTCTCACTACACTTTCTGCCCCAATTAGACGCTACTCCTTGGTTTACAGGACAGGGCCTCCACAACCAACAGAGGGAGGGCAGGGACCAGTCTCTGCACACAACAGGATGGTTCTGAGCCACAGTCCTCTCCTGTCTAGTTAGATGTCTAGGTCATCATCTGGGTCTTCTTGGTCCACATCATCGAAAGCTTCTGGCTCATAGAAGATGTGGCTAGTTTTCTGGCCTGGGCCAGAACGCAGCAGTGCTTGCTGTCTGAGGAAGGAAGAAGCAAAGATGAGGGTGGTGATGAGTCAAGTCTGGAGAGTTCCTTCTAGGTGACAGGGTCTTGTTCCAAGAGTAATCAGAGCTGAAGTCCCACTAGGTCCTGGAATAGGGACTGCTCTAACAAACCCCTGGCCTTAGAGCTGGAAGGCAAAGATCCTTGTCTTGCTTTACATGCACACACACACCAGGCTGAGAGCAAGAGGTACTTCCTAAGCCCTTGTGAACCAGCCCTCGCCACACCCATGTACGTTACAGTTTGGGCACTGCTACCTGGAGAAGAGGGCCACCTCCCCATCTGGTCTGGCTCAGCCAGGACCATAGCTCTCCTGGAAAGAAGTATCATGGTGGGAATTGTGTCTAGGTGGGTAGAACCACTCCCTGGATTTGTCTCTGGAGGCGGACTTCAGCCCCTATAAAATCTTGAGGTTAATCAATAACCTGCCATCACCCCACCTTCCTGTGATCCAGACGCTAACGTCCCAGCCCAATCTTACTTTTCAGAGCTGAACTGGAAAGGCAGAGTGAGGCTGTCTCTGGCTTCTCTTTCTTTTTCGGATAAGTGAAGGTTAAAGGTCAAATGAGTCGTGGGATCCACCTGTAAGAACAAGCGCTGTGGCTGGTCAGTCCTACTTTCCAACTCCAGACTCCCAACATATCTAGGTTCTCCCCCCCCCCCCCCAAGACAGAGTTTCTCTGTGTAACTCTGGCTATCCTAGAACTAGTTCTGTAGACCAGGCTGGCCTTGACCTCCATCTGCTTGCTTCTACTGTCTGCCCCCCTCATTCATTCGTTTGTTATTTTGGTTTTTCAAGATACGGTTTTCCTGTGTAGCCTAGCTGTCCTGGAACTCGCTCTGTAGATCAGGCTGGCCTCGAACTCACAGAGCTCTGCTTGCCTCTGCCTCCTGAGTGCTGGGATTTAAGGTGTGAGCCACCACTGCCTGGCTCCTTTGTGATTTTTATTTGTATTTTATGTTCACTGGTGTTGGCTGGCATGTATGTCAGTAAGGGGTTAGAAATGGGCACTGCCATTGCCTGGTTAACATCTCTAGCTTTATTTTCTTTTTGCCAGACTGCAAGCTCACACCTTGTTCTGGCTCTGCTACTTTCATTTACCTGAGTTGTGTGACTGGAGAGTAGCTTGGAATGGAGGGGAAGCCGCTCATGGAGATCCAGGCTGAAGTCAGGAAGGATGGAGAACCACCAAGTCTAGGGGAGAAAAACAGCCATCATTTATTTGCTCTAAGTCGGCCTCCTTTAGGCAGAGGCAGGAGGAGCTCTGTGAGCCCAAGGCCAGCCTGGTTTACAGGAGCTAGCTCCAGGACAGGCTCCAAAGCTACATAGAAACCCTGTCTCGAAAAAGACAGCCTCCTTAATTGGCTAAGTTAACGGGCTCTTTAATTTTTGGAGACAGGATCTCTCCAGCCCTGGTTGTCCTGGAACTCACTATTAGACCAGCTGCGCCTCCAACTCAAGAGATCCGACTGCCTCTGTGCTGGGATTTAAGGTGTGTGCCGCTATGTCTGGCTAGTTAATAGATTCTTGAGCTGAAGCAACCCGGAGTTCAAATCCTAGGTATTTCACTTGCTGTTTATTATGTAGGTAAGTGACTTAAATTTTAACACGCCTGCATTTTATTTTCCAGTCTAAAAACAAGGGTAAGCAATTCCTTCATAGGACAGCTGTGAATACTCAATGAGGTAAATGACAGAAAACGCAGGGATGGGACCAGCCGCACAGCTCAATTGCAGTGTGTGTCCTAAACACGTTTAAGGACCTAGGTTTGATCCTCCAAGCACCACAAAATATAAACACGGGATGCTAGGCATGGTGGTACATGTCTTTAATCTCAGAACTTGGGAGGCAGAGGCAGGTGTAGCTCTGTAGGTTCAAAGTTAGCCTAGTCTTTAAAAAAATAAAATAAGATAAAATCAAGTTTCAGGCTAGCCAGGGCTATACTGTGAGACCTTGCCTTTTTTTTTTTTTTTTTTAAAAATTTATTTATTATGTATACAATATTGTCTGTGTATATGTCTGCAGGCTAGAAGAGGGCACCAGACCTCATTACAGATGGTTGTGAGCCACCATATGGTTGCTGGGAATTGAACTCAGGACCTTTGGAAGAGCAGGCAATGCTCTTAACCACTGAGCCATCTCTCCAGCCCCCGAGACCTTGCCTTAAAAAAATGAAACAAATCAACAACACGGAAGTATTTGGATCAGGTTCCCTGCCTCCACCAACAGAATCTCATGTATCACATAGCCCAGGTGGACCCAAGCTTACGAGGGACCCTTTAACTCCTGATTTTCCTGCCTCTACCTCCCAAGTGAACATCAGTTTTTATGTGCATTTTACCTGCTTGCATGTCTGTGTGAGGGTGTTAGATCCCCTTGAAATTGGAACTGAAGAAGTTGTAAGCTGTGATGTGGGTGCTGGGAATTGAACCTGGGTCCTCTGGAAGAGCATCCAATGCTCTTAACCACTGAGCCATCTCTCCAGCCCCCTGAACATCAGTTTTTATTGCTCTTCCCATCATGTTGCCCGACCTGGCTAGTTTTATGTCAACTTGATATAAGCTAGAGTCACCTGAAAGGAGGGAACCTCCATTGAGAAAACTCCTGTTTGACCCAGCTGTGGGGTATTTTCTTAATTAATGATTGACAGGGGAGGGCCCAGCTCGCTGTGGGTGGGGAGTCCCTTGTGGGCTGCTGGTTCTGCATGTTATAAGCAGGCTGAGCAAGCCATGATGAGCAAGCCAGTAAGCAGCTCTTTTCCATAGTCTCTGCATCAGCTTCTGCCCCCAGTAGCTTTGCCCTGTTTTGAGTTGCTGGCCTGGCTTCCTTCAGTGCTGGACTACAACATGGAAGTGTAAGCCAAATAAACCCTTTCCTCAACTTGCTTTTGGTCATGGTTTTACTAGCAGCATTAGTAACCCTGACTAAGACACTGGTCCTTAGTGCTGATCCTGATCTCCAGTGTTCTGTGTTGTCTCCCGGACCTGGTAAGCTGCACGTTGTTGGGGCCTTCGACAGAGGATGGAGGCTGAAGTCTGGTCCATTTTACCACTCAGAGTCACCTCTGTGTGAGCAAGGGTGCTCAGCGCTCCTATGGGGCCAGGACCATGAAGATCTTCATGTAGTAGGCCCAGGACTCGTACCTGCTCTACTAGGGGGTCAGCACCTGGATAGGGACAAGAAATGCAGAACATGAAAGACACACGGCAGCATTAGGTGAAGGCCCAGGAGTAAACAGTAAGGAGAAGGAAGGAGAGGTCCACGTCCTACCATAACTGGACCTACCTTGGCCAGTCTTCCTACCTCACCATACTGCTCTGTGCCTAACTGGCCCACACCTTAGTTATCCGATTCAGACCTGACGGGACCAGACCTCCACCTTTCAGCACAACACAGGCACTCTTAGCTCGTGTCCACCAACTTCTAGCCTCTTCAGTTACTGAACTGCCTGTGTGTTGTGGGTATCAGGCAGTCTCCCTCCTTTTCTGGTCATTAACAGTGTGGTGCACTGTGCCAAACACTGGCACGTTTTATTTTTTACATTTATTTTGTGAGTGTTTATGTATGCATGTATATTTTCCATGTGCCATGGCATACTTGCGGAGATCAGAGGTAACTTTTTAGAAATCTTTTCTTCGTCCAACACATGGAACTCAGGCGTTGAATAAAGCTCCTTCAGACTTGGCGGCAAGCATCTTTACCCATGAGCTGTCCTGTTGGACTGCCCAATTTGAAACAGTTTATTATCTATTTATTTGCTTACTTATTTATTTTGAGTTTTTGAGACAAGGTTTCTCTGTATATCAGTCCTGGCTGTTCTGGGACTCACTCTGTAGACCAGGCTAGCCTTGAACTCACAGAGATCCCCCTGCCTCTGTCTCCTGAGTGCTGGGATTAAAGGCATGTGCCACCACTGCCCAGCTTCATTTATTTATTTTTGAGACAAGATCTCTCACTAGATAGCCTTGGCTGGCAAGGATTTCAATTTATATAGACCAGGCTGGTCTTTAACTCAAAATCCTAGTCTTTGCTAGGATTAAAGGTGTGTGTCACCACAGTCAGTTCTAATTTTTATTTTTTTTTTATTTTTTATTTTTTTTAAATATTTATTTATTAGTTCTAATTTTTAAAAAACCGTTTATTTTTATTGATGTGTGTGGGTGTTCTGAGGCCAAGAGGGTGCTGAGCTTCATTTTCTCCATGTTTACTTCTTTGTACCTTTGATGAGAACAAGCTTCTAGAAGGCAATGACTCAGTTGTAAGGGCCAGTCTTTATTTTTCTATTATTTAAAGCAGTTCCTTACATTGCCTGTATTTACATTTGTAAAATAAGTGAACAAGAGGCTGGAGATGTAGCTCAGTTACTAAGCATGCCTGCCTGGCATCCAAGAAGCCCTGGGTTCTAGACTGGCAGCTTACACACTACATGGTGGTACAAGGTCTACACTTGGCCTCAGAGCTCTCCTCCCAGCCAGATCCTGTACATCCTTCACCAGGATTTAGCTGCACTGAGACTGTTACAAGAAAACCTTCCCTGATCAAAAGGCAGAAAACAAATGATTGTGTGGTGGCTATCCCCAGTTGACACATAAAATTCTCATGAAAAAAATGTTGTTTAATGTCATCCTTGGCTACATACTCCGTTGAGGCCAGCTTTGATTTTCTGGTTGTAAGATATCTATAAGACTTTGTATTTAAAACAGAACAGTAGAGAACTAAGACAACAACCCACAAACACAAAGAGAAGCTAACAAAACAAGACAAACACAGCTGGGGCTGGAGCGAGGACTCTGAAGTTGAGAGTACTGGCTGCTCTTCCAGGGGACCTGAGTGCCATTCCCAGCATCCACCTGCTAGTTCACAACCAACCACTGGAAACTTCAGTTACATGGAATCCAGTGTCCTTTTCTGGCCTCTGCAGACACCAGACATGCACATGCTGCACAATCATATGTGCAGGCAAAAAAAAAAAAACAAAACAAAACAAAACCCAAAAAACCTCATACC
>NW_026068017.1:3900778-3922465 GCF_014885135.2 Alexandromys fortis | reverse complement strand
TACAGATGGTTGTGAGCCACCATGTGGTTGCTGGGAATTGAACTCAGAACCTTTGGAAGAGCAGGCAATGCTCTTAACCACTGAGCTATCTCTCCAGCCCCTAAAAGATTTATTTATTTATTATGTATACAGTATTCTCAGTACTCTGCCTGCAGGCCAGAAGAGGGCACCAGATCTCATTACAGATGGTTGTGAGCCACCATGTGGTTGCTGGGAATTGAACTCAGGACCTTTGGAAGAGCAGCCAATGCTCTTAACCAGTGAGTCATCTCTCCAGCACCCCCCCCCCAATACCTCTCTTGACCTGGGTGTGGTGGTGCAGTTCTAGAGTTGGGAGGCAGAAGCTCTAGAGTTCTAAGTAGCCCTTGACTAGAGACTCCATATAAAAAAACCAAGAACAATAAAACAAGCGCCCCACCTAGGGCTGGAGAGACGGCTCAGCACTTAAGGGTTCTTACTTCACACTCATAAGGACTTGATCTGGACCCCAGCACTCATGCAATAAAGCCAGTGTCCAGGTACATGCTGTAATCCAGCTCAAGTCCCAGGTTCAGGGAGAGACTCTGCCTTAAAGAAACAGACAGAAGGACAGAGAAGGCAACCAGTTCCATGTTCTGGCCTTCATTTGTAGAGGTACATGAACCCGCACACACACACCTGCATATACTCACAGACATGGGTATGCATACTCAGAAACACTTAACTTTTTTCCTTTGCTTTTGTTTTTCAAGACAGTGCTTGTGTAGCCTTGGCTGTTCTGGAACTAGCTGTATATACCACAGTGGCCTCAAACTCACAAAGATCCACCTATCTCTGCTTTCTGAGTGCAGGGATTAAAAGGCACGGAACGCCATTGCCTGGCCCTTCTTTTTGCTTTCTGAGACAGAGTCTTACCATGTAGCTCTGGCTGTTCTGGAACTCACTATGTAGACCAGGCTATCCTTAAACTCAGAGATCCACCTGTCTCTGCCTCCTGAGTGCTAGGATTAAAGATGTGCCCAACCATGCCAAGCTAGACACACAGTCTTAAAATAACACATCTCCAACAACCAACACTCCATCCCCCAATTTCCCCCAAAAGGTTAAGGAGATGACAGACCATTGGACTGGAGATCCTGACGCCTCTTGTTGCAGTGGAGAGGAAGGGTGACATTCTTTGGCAGGAGTAACTCCATGAGGGAAACAACAAAGGAGGAAACTCACCTGGGGAGACACTTGGCTGGCTCAGAGCATGCAGAGTTTGACAGAGTGTAACACAGGGAAGGTGAAGCAACAGCCAGCTGAGAGAGTCAAGAGCAATGGTGACAGGGCCGGGACCTGTCCTGCACAAGGCTCTTAAGGTTCCTAGGGGTCCTTCGGGGATAGCTTCGCCAGTTTTTGACCAGTTAAGAGGGTCTTTAAAGAGGTCATGGTAAACCAGCCTATAAAGGGAAAATGGAAGACATGTTACAACCTTGAATTTCTTCCCGATCTTTTCAAATTTATTCATTCTTCAAGTTCTTCAAGACAGGGTTTCTCTGCATAACCATTCTGGCTGTCCAGCAACTCACTCTGTAGACCAGGCTGGCCTCGAACTCACAGAGATCCACCTGCCTCTGCCTCCCAAGCACTGGGATTAAAAGTGTGTGCCACCCACCACTGAGCCCTTAATTCTCATCAATACCTTATATACTAATGAAAGCTAACTACTGAAAGAATTTAGTGATTGACAGCAGACTTTGGTGTCTCATAACCTAAGTTCTAAGGTTGACTTTGAACCTTGTCCAGGGTCACCTAACTGGCAATTCTATCCTTCAAAGTTCATTTGACAATTGTTCTAAGCTCCCCTTCTGGGGTTAGAGTTGGAGGACTGGAGTTCAGTTCCTACTAGGCGCACAACTACTTACTCGTCTTTCAGGGGAATCTGATCCCCTTTTCTTATTTCCATGGGCACTTATACTCATGTGCACATACCCATACACATGCACAATATTAGAAAATAAATCTTGGCCGGGTGGTGGTGCACGCCTTTAACCCCAGCACTCCAGAGGCAGAGGTAGGCGGATCTCTGTGAGTTTGAGGTCAGCCTGGTCTACAGAGTGAGTTCCAGGACAGCCAGGGATACACACAGAAACCCTATCTTGAAAAACAAAAACAAACAAAAATCATACCAAAGTAGGCATGGGGCAAGTCTATAATCCTAGCACTCAGATGGTCAAGAGGGGCAAATCTCTGTGAGCTCAAGGTCTGCCTGGTATATATAGCAAGCTTCAGACCAGCCAGGGATATGTAGTGGGACCCGGTCTCAAAAAAACCAAAACAAAATACAAACAACAAAACCCCCCTCTCCTCTAGAGATTCTGCCACACACAAGTGTTCTGTCATTTCTTCCCATTGTTTTCTAAGATTTACTGGAGCAGGAACCAGTCTGTCTCATCCGCTGCTGTCACCAGTGTCTTAGCAGAGCTCCTGGTCTGGTATTCAGTATACACGGACCTAGTGAGTGACCCTGGATCTGCACTAACTTCCTGCCTAGTCTCCACTTCCAAGCTGCCTTTTTTTTTTTTTTTAATACATTCTCTACATGGTAATCAATGGACTAGTGTTTCTAAGAGGTATGGTGTGACTAACTCTCCTCCCAACTGTCCTTGGCATAACATCTAAACCTCTATTGTGCTCGTAAGACCTTTTTATCTACCTGACCTCTCATGCCTTCTCATACGTTATTCTGTTGCTCCCTTTGTTTTTAGGACAAGCCCATCAATCCGCTGCAGCTAGTGCTGATGCAAGCCTGGCCTCTATGACTGAATTAAGCACCATTAGAGAACTCAGTACCTACACCTCCTGCTTAGGGATCTGACACTCTCACACATACATACAAGCAAAATACCAATATACACAAAATATAATAAATTATAAAAAATGATGCTGCCCTACCACAGAGCTTCATTCACCATCAGTGATTTATCAGTAACTATTTAATTTGTACATTAATACTGCATATTAAATAAAAACTTCTCAGGTGATAAGGGACCACAGTTGAAAAAAGTTTGAGAAGCCCTATCTAGAAATGTTTTACAGAAATCTAAAAATTAATTTTTTAATTAAAATTTTATTTATTTATTTATTAATTATGTATACAATATTCTGTCTGTGTATATGCCTGAAGGCCAGAAGAGGGCACCAGACCTCATCACAGATGGTTGTGAGCCACCATGTGGTTGCTGGGAATTGAACTTAGGACCTTTGGAAGAACAGGAAATGCTTTTAACCACTGAGCCATCTCTCCAGCCCCTTAATTAAAAAATTTTGTCAAGTGTTGTTGGTGCATGCCTTTAATCTCAATGCTCAGGAGGTAGAGCCAGGTGGATCTTTGTGAGTCCGAGGCCAGCCTGATCCACAGAGCAAGTTGTAGGACAGCCAGGGCTTCAAGGAGAAACCCTGTCTGGAAAAACCAAAAAGAAGCCACCATAATCAGAAATTTCCCATCATTTTTGCTAAAAACACTACCTCTTCTCCTGAACCTCTGCACATCATGAAAACGGGATGGAAGGCTTGGTGCGCCCGTCTTCATACTGTATCATTCTCCGCTACTTCAGTTTCAGAATTAGATTCCACTCACTTCAGTACTGTAGACACGCTAGTCATTTGAAAGTCATCTTGTCCTGAGAGGCTGGAGAGCAGGCTCAGCAGGTTAAAAGCAGTTGTTGCTTTTGTGGAGGGTCTGATTTGGTGGTAGTTCAAACCATGTACAATTCCAGCTCCAGAGGATCCAACACTCTCTTCTGATTTCTGCAGGCACTAAGGCATGCTCATGGTACCCATATATACATGGAGGCAAAACACTCGCACACATAACATTAAAAAAAAAATCCAAAAAAATGTAAAGTCATGGGGCTGGAGAAATAGCTCAGCTGTTAAGAGCACTGATTGTTCTCCCAGAGGTCCTGAGTTCAATTCCCAGCAACCACATGGTGGCTCACAACCATCTCTAATAAGATCTGGTGCCAGCTTCTGGCCTGCAGGGACACATGCAGGCAGAACATTGTATACATAATGAATAAAAATAAATCTTTAAAAAAAGAAAAGAAATGTAAATTCATTTTTTCTTTTTAGCATATAATCATGGAAGGGGCCTGAGGACAAAATCATTTAAATAACTCTGCAACTATTTGAGCCTATTACAATGATGCTTATTTTGTTTTATATTTATGATATTATATAAATTATTTTATATATATATTATATATATATATATAAAATTATTTAGGAACACAGTCTCACTATGTAAACCTGACTGGCCTGGAACACACTATACAGACCAGGCTGGCTTCAACCACACAGAGATCTGCCCGCATCTGCCTTCCGAGGGCAGGGCTTTATAAATTGAATGTGGCTTGCAACATAATCATAACACACATGAGGAAGGATGAGCTAGGACCGATGAGAGCTGGAGGCTGTTGTGGGACAGGGTGAGTTGTAGGGCAGCCTAGGCCACGTGAGATCACTGCCTAGGCCACGTGAGATCACTGCCTAGGCCACGTGAGATCACTGCTTAAAAAGGCATAACAGAGTCCTTTTCCGAGGGAGAAAGAAATAAAAAGAAAAAAAAGTTTTGTTTAAAGGTTACTTTAGTCTATTATACTTTGGAGTTAGCATGCTCTTTTGTCTTGTCTTTTTTTTTTTTTTCCCGAGACAGGGTTTCTCTGTAGCTTTGGTGCCTCTCTCCTGGAACTAGCTCTTGTAGACCAGGCTGGCCTGGAACTCACAGAGATCCGCCTGCCTCTGCCTCCCGAGTGCTGGGATTAAAGGTGTGAGCCACCACTGCCCGGCTTTGTTTTGTGTTCTTAATCCAATTCTTGCATCTGTGGTCCTGAGGCCTATAATAAGGCTCAGAGCAAAGCGACTGCAAGGACACTAATGACAGATGGCATCACTACAGGAGAAACGGCAGCTTCTGGGTTGACTAACCTGCAGGCATTAAAGCCAGAACGCTCTTACAGGAAAAAATCTTCATAGGTCACCCCAGAAAATATCTGAATTTACTGCTCTCTTTTGTTTATGAGCAATAGCCTCAGGATGTCCATTTCCATCGGTGTTGTATCCCTTTGTCAAGCTGGCCAGCAGGGCCTAACGTCCCTAGACCCTTGATAGTCATGTTTATAACTTCTACTGTTCCAAGTCATACGACCCCATTTCCACACAATCCAAGAATCCATTCTTCTGTGGAAAAGTCGGCCCTTTCCAACTGCGGTCCGAATGAAACCCATTCTAATTACACTTACCGGCTGTTGACGTCAGAGCCAAAACCTTCGCGAAACTCTTCCTCACTCACTTCACAGCCCAGAACGTGGATCTGCTCCCCACTAAAGCAGAGACGAGGGAAATATATCGTAGACTGAAGGCACCAGGTCCCTTCCCGGGAAGGGCCAGGAGCAGCCCCGGGATAACTCACCGAAGTGCCGATTTCTTGAGAAGCGCCTTTAGGAGACTACGCCCCTCCCACTCCACGGAATCTGTAGAGAGCCAAGCAGGTGTAAATGATCTCATAATCCACCGCGACTTCCACCCCGAGCCAGGGATCCCCGGAGGGTCCTCAAGACTTCCGCCCCTTCAGCCAGGCCCGAGGCTCCCCGCGCGTCTCCAAGCCTCACCTCGCAGGAGCACCAAGCCACCGCAGGCCAACAGCGAGTCCAGCATCTCTGACGTCTTCGGACGCTTTCTGATGTCGTCACGACCAAGGAGGCGGGGCGATTACGATTGCTTCCGCCATTCAAGGTCCCCAAAGTCTGGAGCCAAGGGTCTATTTTTTTTTTTTTTTTTTAAATGTTCCGCGTTCTCGGGGCGGGGGCGCCCTCGGAGGGGCCGCTCCAGAGCCTCTGCGCACAGCCGTGCAGATGGCATCCTCAGTCTTCTTGCGCTACGACAAGGGCGAGAGGGGCCGTTGGAACAGTTGTCAGTGGGATGGGGACTGGGGTCGCACGAGCCCCACTCCCCAAGACGTCCGAACCTGGGGACAAATGACGTCACTCGGCCCCGCCCACACCCTCAGAGGCTCCGCTCCAGGGCCCGCCCAGCATTCACCCCGCGCGCGTGCGCAACGCTGCAGCCCTCCTTAGGGCTCTGCTTTCCTTAACTCTACCCTCCCTCGTCAGGAGTTGAAGGAACATCAATCCCGGGGAAGTGAAAACACGTCATTACCGGAAGTACAGTCAGCGGGGAAGAGGAGGAGGGAAGAGAGGAGGAGGGAGCCCTTTGGGCGGTAAAATGGCGCCTGTCAGAGTGGGAAGCCCAGCTGCAGAGGCTGCAGCCCCGCTCCTTAGCGGCTAAGAGACCCCGACCTCGGGGAGGGGGAGGCCACTCCGGCCCAGCGCTCCGCGCCCTTCGGCTCCCCCTCCCCCTCCTTCCCAGTTCCAGCGCTCAGAGGCCCCAAGAGTCGTCGTGGCCCGTCGCGCGCCGCTGCCCCCGCCCGCCCCCTTCCCGGGGCAGACCCCTAGCGCGCCTGCGCAGAGGGCCACCCTTCGCTTCCCCCTTCCCCTCCCATTTCCCTCCCTCCCTTCTCCCTAGCCCCCTCCCCCCCATTGCCCCCTCCCCCAATTCTCCATCCCCCTTCCCTCCTGGTCTCGGAGGACCCCGTCCTAGCCGGACCTGTTTCGGCCTGCAGCCCACGCGAAGCCTTCGGTGCCACTTCCCGCTCATGTGGGCCCCTGCGGGCTGCCCACGCCAGTCCCCCAGCTCCCGGTTCCGCTGGGCTTTCCCTTTTCTGGGGGTGGCTTTCTGAGCCACCCACTCCGTGCCCATCTCTGCAGCCTCTCCTGCCGCTCGGGGCCCCGTTCCCCCTCCCGGCGGCGGGGGGCTGCCCCCGGGGGGCTGGCGGAGCTGGGCCGCGGGGGCCCCGGGGCCGGCGGTGCCGGGGTCATCGGGATGATGCGGACTCAGTGTCTGCTGGGGCTGCGCACGTTCGTGGCCTTCGCCGCCAAGCTCTGGAGCTTCTTTATTTACCTTTTGCGGAGGCAGATCCGCACGGTGAGTTAGTGTGGCTGCTGGCAGTGGTGGGGACCTCTGTCCTCGGTGCTCACGGAATTTTGGATAGTGTTGGGCCCCTGTTTTGGGCCTAGGAAGGGAGCTTTGGCCAGAGCTTTACCCACTGGAGAAGTAGAGCACCTTTAAGGAGGATTTGGACCCTTAGAAAAGAACCAAGATCTATGGTGGTTTTGGTTTCTTTTTTCATCTGCCCAGATGGGATAGCACTTGGCAGCTCTTGGGGGCTAGAACGGTGCTCTCCTTAAGAAAGGTGGAGTTGTTGCTAAAGAAAGCAAGAGGCAGGGAACACCTGTTTGCTGGTAGCCAGAACTGTTGCTGAGGGCTCTGGAAAGACCCTGCTGTGAAAGGGCCGGGCTCCTTTGTCAGTGGTGAGTGTGTGTAGGGGGCATTTGTAGCAGGGGATGGGAACTTGGGGCAAAGCCTTGGTTGTGAAGGAACTCCTCCAAAGAGTCTTTGACCACCTATAGCGTGTTTGTTGAGACCCTGGGCCTTGGAAAAGAGGTTTTTATAATGAGCATCTTTCGTTGTAAGAGGCAGCACTTTCAAGTTGAGTGTCTCGTTAGAAGACCTGGCTGTTAGCTGTAGAGCTTGTGTCTGAAGGTGGGCATGTTTCTCCGGGAGACTCTTAGCAGTTAGGAAGAGAAACCTGGAGTGTAGAGGCTGTTGGGATGAACCCAAGCGTCTCTGGGTTCTCACCCTCAAACTTTTCTCCAAGGAAAATTTATTTCAGATAACATCACTTGATGAATGTGCCCCTAGGTTTTCGTCACCCCTGGGGCACATCTCCTAAGGTCAGGTTCGGGGAGAATGAGTGGACTGTGTGTGACCTTTGACAGCTGAGGTCAAGAGAACCCCCAGACAGACTTTGATACTGGCAGTAGACCTGACTGCTTTGGGAGCGTGCCTTGCACTTGCATTCATTCCCTAGCAGTCTGTTCTAGTTCTTCTGCGTTCCAGTTTAGGGTGAAGATTATTATTCTGGGTGGTGGTCGTGGTTGTAAGCACACCTAGTCTCCTAAGAGTGGTAGGATCCATGAAAGATTGGGGGTGTGCAAGGCTGACTCCTATGATTGTGTGTGCCTACTTCTGCTCATCCTTTCTTTCTGACCTTGTCCTGAGGATCCTCCCTCTTCTACCAGCTCATTTTATTCTTCTGAGTGTTGGGAATAGTGCTCTAGTCCATGTATTGGAAGACCAGTTACTTCCTAAATTGCTCTCCTCTGGACATCACTGACCCAACAGCCCTTTGTCCTCCCTTCTAGTCTGGTTTCTTCCCCACACCCTTTCTGGCAGCTACTTGGAGCATTCCCTACATGCCCAGCATGTGCAACCCGAGATAGCAGGGCAGGACACCCGAGCTGTTTCAGCCCTCATCACAGACTCAGGGAGAAAAGAAGGGCAGATGCCTTGGGACTAAAGAAGAGAAGGCCTTTTGGTTTTCAAGTAGGGAATGTGTGGCTTAGGGCCTAGGAACGAACTGGAGAACATTTGTATGTTAGGAAAGAGCAGAGGAGGGAATTGCCGGGCTTGCGCAGAAGCTCTGGGGATTAGGAAATAGTTTCTAGAGAAGCCTTGGATAGCAGAGTTGGAAGGCACAAGGGATGATGTCCTTGTCCCTGTTCACCTTTCTCTCACAGTCCTTGCTTCACTTTTGCCTTCTCTGTATTCTGTCAGGTTGGCAAGTAGGACTTTACAGTGTCTCTCCATTGCCCTGGGTACCAGGGTAAAGAGACTCTCGGATATTCACTACAACTTGTGACTTGGCTAGTGGAAACAGAAGTGGACAGGTGGCTGGTTAAAATAGTCGTGGTGGCCCCTAGCCAGAGGAACTTAGCTGACCTGACAACCCCTGGATTCCCTCATCTACTGTTCCCATCAGAGATCCAAAGGCTTCCTTTCCGGAGTCTAGTTCTCTGCTCATTAAGAGCCTGAGGTTCTTGGTTCCCATGAGAGATGACAGGAATGGCCATGAAGAACCCTTGAGGTGAAGGTGGGGACCTGTGTGTTTCTTTGTTCAGTGTAGCAGAATACCATGATCAGAGGACACATTCTGCTATTAACTCGTTATCCTTGCTACAGTTTTTAAGGCCCTGAAAAAAATAGGCATGACTGAGAGGAAATTCATGTTCTCGTGGAGTTTTCTTTTTAATTAAGTTTAGCTGTGCAGTCCTAGGCATGAAGGTATTTAGTCTTTGCTGCCTATCTGACCATCCATTAAACAAGGATAATTGTAGTGTTACTTGAGTTTTATTTTGTTTTTATGGTGCTGGGCATTGAACCTCGAGTCTCTTGCATGTTAGACAGACAAGTGTTCTACCATTGAACTTTACCTCTGTCCCTATTAGGATTATATATTAGGTCCTGAATCTTACATTCAGTTCCCAGCATATGATAAATGCTCAGTATTTGCTATTATTGTTGTCTGGACAGATTTCCTTATGAGGGGTTCTAATCTTCTTTCTTTTGCTATCCTTAGGTAATTCAGTATCAAACTGTTCGATATGATATCCTTCCCTTATCTCCTTTATCCCGGAATCGACTAGGTGAGTATGTTGGATGGGAAGGCTACCCAAAGGTGAAGTCGACTCCAGCTTTGGGCTGAGGTCGTTGGTGTTATGCCTTCCCGTTGTGGTTTAGCCCAGGTGAAGAAGAAGATCCTCGTGCTGGATCTGGATGAAACACTTATTCACTCTCACCATGATGGGGTCCTGCGGCCCACAGTGAGGCCTGGAACACCTCCCGATTTCATCCTCAAGGTGTGTGAGGCTATGAAATACTTATGGCTCTTACTGTGTGTCCAGACATAAACTCTTTCCCAGTCTTGAGGGTTAGGGCTTGGCAAGACTTGGCACCAGGATCAGCCAGGAGGAGGAAAGCAGGTGGTAGGCATGGGGCAAGGTCAGTGTGGTGGTGCTTAGGACGTCCCTCATCTTTTCCCTGTTCCTCTGCAGGTGGTAATAGACAAACATCCTGTCCGGTTTTTTGTACATAAGAGACCACATGTGGATTTCTTCTTAGAAGTGGTGAGTGTGTGAGCTAATGGGGGCACCCTGATGAAAGTATGATTGTGGAGTTCAGGGCTTTAGGGGATTTGGAGAAGAGGGTGAGAAGTTGGTGTATTTGTCAGGGTTCTCTAGAGGAACAAAACCAATAGAAGACAAAGATAGAGATACATATTATTTAGCTTACAATAAAATAGTAATGAGTTGCTCATATCCGAGGGCTAAGAACCTGGTAGATGCTCAGTTCTTGAGGCTGGGTACCCTAGCAGTTGGAGCAGTCCCAGAGATTGTCTTATACTGGAGAGGCTGACAATTTGGTATTTTCTCAGTCCATGAGGCAGATATCTCAACAGTTCCAATCTGGTGCTAAAAACTTGGAAGGTTTCTGCAGAGCTGCTAGTCCTTAGTTGAAGATAGATGCTTGGAAATGTGGTGTAACATCGGTGAGGGAAGCAGCTGCAGCAGCAGGGTAAGCCAGCATGGTGGCAAGAGGGAAGGTCAGAGAAAGAGGCAAATTATCTTCCTTCTATCATGCTTTCTTACCTGAGCTGCTACCAGAAGTTTCTACTAAATCTCAGGGTGGATCTTCCCACATTACTTAAAGCAATCAGGACAGTTCTTCAACTGAGTGGTCTATTTGGTGGTTCTAATTTGTGGCAAGTTGGCACTAAAACCAAACATCACAGTCTATTCCTTGTCACTTGACAAAATAACACGTCCCTTTAAAAACCATAGTCTTGGGTGGGAGAGATGAGATGAGTAGTGGTGGATAGCACTTGTTGCTCTTTCAGAGGACCTGGTGTGTACAAGGACCCACATCAGGTGACTCACAATTACTTACAACTCCAGCTCCAGTGGATCTGATACCTGTGGCATCCATGGGCACCTACACTCAAATGTAAATACCCACACCCACAGAGACATAATTTGAAAAAACAAAACAAAACAAAAAAAACTCCACAAAACCCAAAAGCCATAAGCTTATGCAGGGACACATACCTATATGCAAATAAATCAGTCTTAAAAACTGTAGCTTTAGCTGGGCGGTGGTGGCGCACACCTTTAATTCCAGCACTCGGGAAGCAGAGGCAGGTGGATGTCTGTGAGTTGGAGGCCAGCCTGGCCTACAAAGTGAGTTCCAGAACAGCCAGTGCTAAATGATAAAACCCTGTCTCGAAAAACCAAAACAACAACAACAGCAACAAAAACAAAAAAATCCCCCAAGGGGGCTGGAGAGATGGCTCAGCAGTTAAGAGCATTGCCTGCTCTTCCAAAGGTCCTGAGTTTAATTCCCAGCAACCACATGGTGGCTCACAACCATCTGTAATGAGGTCCGGTGCCCTCTTCTGGCCTGCGGGCATACACGCAGACAGAATATTGTATACATAGTAAGTAAGTAAATAAATATTTAAAAAAAAAATCCCCCCAAACCATAACTTATTCCCCTAAGTCTCATATTCATTTCTTAATATAAAATATAACTTTAAAGCCCCACAGTCTTTAAAAAATCCTAACACTTAAAAGTTCAAAGTCTCAGCTGAGCAATGATATCCCATGCCTGTAATCCTAACATTTAGGAGGCAGAGCAGAGGCAGGTAGATCTTTGTGAGGCTAGCCTGGTCTACAAAGCAAGTTCTAGGATAGCCAGAGTTATTACACAGAGAATCCCTGTTTCAGAAATAAAAGAGGGAAAAAAAAATCTCTGAGGGCTATATTGTCACCTATGGATATAGACAGCCATAATATGATACAAACTAGTCTTCCATCCATTTGGCTCTCTTAAAAAAATTCTCTTTAAAATATTCAGAGTCTCTTAACTATGTTAACTGTGACTTCCTGTAAAATCACAAAACAAGTTACTTTCTTTTTTATCCCTGAGGCAGGGTTTCTGTAGCTATCCTAGAACTTGCTCTGTAGACCAGGCTGGCCTCCAACTCACAGAGATCTGCCTGCTCTGCCTAACACCACTCTCACTCCCAACCCCCGGATTAAAGGCACGTGCCACCATTGCCTGGAACAGGTTATTTTTTTTTTCTTTTTTAAAACCAGTTTATGATGCTTTGATTTATTCATTTCATAGAGCCATAGCACACATTTTGTAATAAAGTCTCTCATCCAGGTTACTTTCTTATTACAAGAGGGAAGAACCAGGGCAGTTACAATCAAATCCTAGTGACACCAACATCTAGTGGTGTAAATTGAATCTTTCAGCTCGGTGTCTGACATTTGGTACTCACTTATGGTCTCCAGGGCTCCAAAGAACTTGGGTGCTTCACTGCTCCAGTTCTGCCATTGGTAGCACACAACCGACTCTGCTCCACATCTGCCACTGTCTCCGTGGTCATCCCATGGTCCTGGCAGATACGACATGCTAGGGTCTCTGCTGCAACTGGGGTTGCACTTTGACCAATTGCCTCCCAGTGTCTTTTCAGGAATTCTGACTCTGTCCCATGGTACCAAGCCTAAGTTTCACCTCATGACCTCTTAGTCCTGGGGTTTCCACTGTAACTGAGGCTGAATCTTCATCTGTAGCCTTTCCTGGCCTTTCATAGTGCCAAGACTCAACTTTTCTCCATGATCCCTTTAATTCTGGAGCCTTCATGCTGCTAAAACCAGTAGTTTGATGTAAGACTTTGAAATACATACCAAGATGCAGCCCTAATTAGGCCATAATTTCTAGACCATAACTTCTGTGTGCCAATCCTGAGGAAATATTTCCGCCACCACCTGGCCCATAGGTTCTTTTTAGATGAGTTGTTTTATTTTTATTTTAGGTATATATGAGAGTGCCTGCATGTGTGTCTTTACCACATGTATGCCTGGTGCCCATGGAGGCCTAGTGTTGGAGCATCTAGAACTGGAGTTACAGACAGCTAGCTGTGAGCTGCCTGATGTGGGTGCTGTATCTACAGATTGTGATCCTTAATCCAAGGTATTACATAAACAGCCCTGGTAGTCCTGGTTTCTCTCTGAAACCTTCCAGACCGGGCTTCCCTCCTTTGCATAGTTCACAGCATCATCTGAACTCCCCACAACAGCCCGTGAAGCAATAAGCTTCAGAAGTTTCAGATGCTTCCCCAGTTGTCCTCAGATCAGCATGGTCAGGTCTGTTACAGCAGGATCCCATTTTCTGCTTCAGATTTGTAATAGGAACCTCAAGAGGAACAGAACTGATAGGATAGATATGTATTATAAGAATGTATTAATTCAGTTTACATTAAAATAGTAACGAATTATCTTATACCTGCAAAACTAAGAACCTAGGAGATGCTGTGTCTTTGTGATTGGAGAAGAGGACAACTTGGTAGTTGCACAGTCTAGTGAGGGCAGTGCTACCTCTGACAGGTTGTCCTGTGTTGGGTAAGAAGATACTGAACAAGCCACAGAAAGCCAGCCAGTAAGCAGTATTCCTCTGTGGTCTCTGCTTTAGTTCCTACCTCTAAGGTTCTTGCCTTGACTTCCCTCAGTGATGGAGTGTGATCTGGGAGTTATTAGATGACATAAATTCTTTCTTCTCCAAGTTGACTTTGGTCAGTATTTAATTATATCAATGGAGTCGCCAACTAGGACAGAGGGTAAGGGCAGTTTTGTAAAGGAGAATCTCTAGGGAAGTAAGGGAATGGCTTTGAGTAGCCGGGGTATATTTATTGCAGTTTTATAATTCTATTCTTTCATAGGCACCCTGCAGTTTTGTGTTTATATCTTCAACTCTGGAGGGTGTTGGTTGCCTCAGACACTGAGTTTGGAAGATTAGTGGAGGGTTCAAATTTTGTATTTTCATAGACATTTGATTTACTTGAAGGCCGGAAGGTCTAGGCTGGCAAAGAATCATTATGTCTAAATGAATGATTACTTTATATGACATCTGTATTCCTCTCCAATCTACTTCAGGTAAGCCAGTGGTATGAGCTTGTGGTATTTACAGCAAGCATGGAAATTTATGGCTCTGCTGTGGCAGATAAATTGGACAATAGCAGAAGCATTCTTAAGAGGAGATACTATAGACAGGTAAGGAGCCAGAAGCAGGTTTGAGAGGCAGGTTACCTGGGTCCTGGGTGGGAGGTGGGAGTGGGGATGGGTGTGTGTATGCTATATCATCCTCTGCTTTTCAGCACTGCACTTTGGAGTTGGGCAGCTACATCAAAGACCTCTCTGTGGTCCACAGTGACCTCTCCAGCATTGTGATCCTGGATAACTCCCCCGGGGCTTATAGGAGCCACCCAGGTATGGGGACAGGTGGTGGCTCTAGCAGGACCAGGAAATGGTTCTGAGGACTATTTTAGTTTTTATTTTATTATTATTGTTGTCATTACTATTATTATTTTGGTTTTTTGAGACAGGGTTTTTCAGCACTGGCTGTCCTGGAACTCACTCTGTAGACCAGGCTGGCCTCGAATTCACTGAGATCCAGCCTCTGCTTCCCAAGTGCTGGGATTAAAGGCATGTGCCACTACTGCCTGGCTTATTTTATTAGTTTTTATTTCTGAGACAAGGTCTCCTTAAATAACAGGCTGGTATGACCTGACTCTTTAGTTTAGTAGATCTGGAAATGGAACCCAGGGCCTCACATTAAATCCTAGGCAAACACTGTACTATTTAGCTATATCCCTAACTCCTCCTTGAGGGGTTGAATATAAGGAGCTAGGAGGCAGAAGACCTGGGTCCTAGTCCCAGAGTTTGAATTCCCTGCTGCACTACAGATCTGAATCTAAGTTGTTTCTCTAATTCAAGTGTGGTACCAATGCTCATGTGTCTGTTTTATAAATGGAACTTCCCTATCAAATTCAAGTGAGGCACAGTGGCAGGTAGACCAGAATTCTAGCCTCCACTGTTGTGAAGCCTATTAATCATTCAGTTTGACATTTGAGGAGAAAGAAGGGTTTACTTAGGCAGCTATGACTTGGTGGGTGAGGTGTATGGGTTTTTAAGTAATAATATTAAGGAAAAACTCACAGGTTCTTGAATTTTTCCTCATCTCAACTGTAATTTTTCCCACCATAGACAATGCCATCCCTATCAAATCCTGGTTCAGTGACCCCAGTGACACAGCCCTTCTCAACCTTCTCCCAATGCTGGATGCCCTCAGGTAAGGGAAGTGATTTTCTTTTCTTTTTTAATTTTTTTTTTTTTTTTTTTTAAGAAATTCTTCCTATGCTGGCCTGGCAGTCGGCTTCCTGGCTTGGCCTTCCAAGGGCTGGCTGGGTTACAGGTGCACCACCATATCCAGCAACACTGGGTTCCCAAGGAAAAGAGGTGGGGGGAATCTTAATTATTAAAAAGAAGAAGAGTCCTTCAGAACTTCAGTGATTGGGCCAGGCCCTTTTAACTCCAGAGCACATTGTTTTTAGCCATTTGGCTTCTCTCAAACTGAGCCTGTCTCACTGTTTGAAAGTGGTACTCAGTTCTATCCTAACTCCAGTGAGGTAGTGAGAGTATCAGCTGTAAGGTACTCCACCAATGCACGTTACTGTCATTCCAGGTTCACTGCTGACGTCCGATCTGTGCTGAGCCGAAACCTTCACCAACACAGGCTGTGGTGACAGCTGCTCCCCCTCCACCTGAGTTGGGGTGGGGGGGAAGGGAGGGCGAACTCTTGGGATGCCGTCTGTTGCCCTGTCCACTGTGAGGACTGCCTGGGCAGGGTCTGCCCCTCCCATCCCTCTCTGCCCGAGGATGTGGAGTCTGGATGGACACATGGGCTAGACTGTGAAGCAGCCTCACTCGTGTTCACACTCCACGGAAATGCCGGGCAGGGCAGGTGAAAGCCCTGGAGAGCTGAAACTGTCTGGTGGGGAAGCAGGACTGGTCTGAGTGACAGACATGGTGATCCCAGAGGCTCAAAAGAAGCCAAGTCAACTTTGTTGTGATTTGATTTTTTAAAAACTCTTGTACAAAACCGATCTACTTCTTCACTCCTGCTCCAGGGGCCGGGCTGCGGGTGGGAGTCTGGGTTTCCTCAAACTTGTCCTTCCCTTCCTTTTCCTCAGTTTTTCTTCCTCCGACTCCCCTGATACCTGTAATCAAATTTCTCTTTTCTTCTCCTTCCTCTTTTAAACCATGCATTATAACTTTGAAACCAAAGCTGCCATAGGTCCTTCTCTGACGTTTTTGTAAACGGAGGGAACTTGTTCACATCGGCCCTGTCCCTGAAGCAGAGGGGGAAGATCTTGTTTGGGATGTGGGGAACTGGGATTCAGTATAGGGATAAAGAAGTTTATGTCAACGTAGTTTGGCAGGAAAGATCCCCCGGGATAGGATGGGGGTCCCCTGCAGAACAATGGAAGAGCAACTTTAGAGTAGGACATAGAAGGCTGAAGATGAGAAGCCTGGATCCCTCAAAGGGTATACATAGCTGAAAAAGGCAGGGCTTGGTCTGGGAGGATGACGTGGACAGGCAAGAGGGCGCTGCCTATGGGCTGTTGGCGCTCCTGCAGTAAGCTTGGTGCGGAACTCTGACACCTCCTATCCAGAGCCGGGCCTACTTTCTGGTACCCGCCACGTGATGCTCCGCCCTCTTAGGTCACATGACATTTTACACACAGTGACAAAATGTGTTCCTCCGCATTGGCGTAGTCTCTATCTTTTGGACTTCGCAGTTCTTATTGGTCCACTCAACCCCGATTCCTGGGTGTTCTGTACGTGTCTACAAACCCCATTTCTTTTTGCCCTTCTATTGTGGAGTCTGTATCCACGTCTTGGTACTACTTTGTTTTGGTGTCAACGACCGCCTTCAGCGTAGCAACCCGTTTTGTGAATACCTAGAGTTGTAATTGTCTTTTCCCTACGTAATTTACGAAAAGACTTGGAGACCCAAATTTCATGACTGCCACCTACTACCTCATTTCGTCCTCAGCTTTGAACTGTGGGGCTACCGGAGAAAGGGTTTTCAGTTGATGTGAAACGACAATAACCTTTGCTGCGAAGTCATCTGCGTAACCCACAAATTGATTCCAAAGCGGTTACGCTGGAGGCGTGAGAGGGCCAGGCAGCCGGTGGTGCTACGCCAGCGGCGTTAGAAAGTTGAGCTAGTGGCGTATTTCAGCAGGCGGGGCAGCTCCGGATGGTCGGGGGCGGGGTTGGTGAATAGGGAAGTGGCGCAAATTCGTGGATCGCTCCGCTGAGCCTGTTCGTCGAAGCCGTCGCCACCTCCGCCGCCGCCCCCTGTCCCGGCCCCCCCCCCTGGGTTTCCTCAGCCCAGCTCGGTCCAGCCCGGTTCTCGGGAGAATGAAGTTCGTGTACAAAGAGGAGCATCCGTTCGAGAAGCGCCGCTCTGAGGGCGAGAAAATCCGAAAGAAATACCCAGACCGGGTCCCGGTAAGGACAGGATCCAGGATCAGGGCCGAGGCTTAGGGTGCTGACGCTGTCGCCACAAGATAGGCTTGAGTCTGGGGAAGCGGAGGTCAGGCTCCACCCTGTTGTAGGGTTAGAAGTCTGAAACTTGTTTTTGGTACCAGAGACGAGAAGCTTGTAGAAGTAGAGCTGGGACTGAGATGTGAACAGGAAGAGAGAGAGAGACCTTGGCATTTGTCAGAATGGAGGCCTTGGGAGCTTGACAACCATGGTCATCCTTTCAGCTACCTAGACTTAAGGTAGAGTTTGACCGAAACTAGTCATCCTGTTTCTCTGATGAAAATAGTTGTGATATGCCGTTCTGTGATCAATACTCAATATTTAGGTAAGCCAGCGAGGCCAGGATCTCTACTCAATGCTGCGTGCATCACGTATGTTAGGATAAGGAGAAATGAGATTGCAGTACATCTCTGTATAGGGAATATCATAGCTTGCGTTCTTCATCGATATAGCTGTGTATTTTGTGTCTACTCATTCTTAACTTCCTTTCATCAGGTGATAGTGGAAAAAGCTCCCAAAGCTCGGATAGGAGATTTGGACAAAAAGAAATACCTGGTGCCTTCAGATCTTACAGGTGGGAACGAGCCCCCAGATGCAGCTTCCTTCTGTGGGTGGGAATACCCTCTCTGGAAGGAGGTTTCACCTGACAGCTGCTTTCTGGAAGTGCTGGTGACCGCAGTGACTTTCTTGCATCTCCTGTTTTTGGCAGTGGGTCAATTCTACTTCTTGATCCGGAAGCGAATTCATCTCCGTGCTGAGGATGCCTTGTTTTTCTTTGTCAACAATGTTATTCCACCTACCAGTGCCACGATGGGTCAGCTATACCAGGTATAGTACCTTGGAGTGTTTGGAGAGGAGTCCTGGACAGCTTGAGTAGAAGAAAGTAAAGGTCAGCAGTTCTCTGTACTAGCTGGCTTGCTAGCTTTAAAACGTAAGTGTAGTCCTGGGGAGCTGGGATTCGAACAGCAGGTAGAGTAGCTGTTCTGATTGGGACCCTCCGACCCACGTCTCTTTCCCTCATCCAAGATGTCAGAACAGTTTGAGATCTTTGTTTTGAGAAAGGGTTTCTTTGTGTAACTCTGTCTGTCGTGGGAATTCGCTGTGTAAACCAGACTGGCCTTGAACTCTGCCTGCCCCTGCCTCCTGATTGCTGGGATTAAAGGGGTGTGCTACCACACCTCGTTGAGGTCCCATTCTGAATAACAGGTGTGCTGTGGTACACATTTTAAATCTTTGAAGTCCTCAGGAGGCAGGAGCCTGTCTCACTCCTTGCACACAGTTTTAACCCTTTCACTTCAGAGGCAGAGACTGGTGATCTCTGAAGCTATCTTCATCAGTCAGAGAGACATATCGAGATCCTGTCTGAAAACAAACAATATAAGATCACCGAAAGTGGGGTGCAATCAAGCACACCTTCAATCTCACACTCTGGAAGTAGAAGCAGGTAGAGCGCTGTAAGTTTGAGACCAGCGTGGTCTACATAGGTAGTTTGAGGCCAGCCAGAGCTACATAGTGAGACCTTATCTCACTACGGGATTAAATGAAAACTCTAGAGAACCCAAACAAATACATGCACACACAGACACTCCAAAAATAAAATAAATGAAAACAAGCAAAGAAACATTGGCGGTGAGGCATTAGCATCTTGACTTGGAAACCACCTGGCTACATAGTGAATTTGAGGGCAGCCTTTCTGAAAGGAGCAACAGAAAATACGAGTGAATGGTTCTTCTTTTATTCCTTTTGTCCTAGCAACTACATTTAGTACCTTATAACTTCAAGTGTATTTTGAATCAGTTTCTTAAGTTGCCTTGGATGCTTTTAACTGTCATTCCTTTCCAGTTGCTGAAATTACCAGGCCGTGCTTAAAGGAATGATTGTTTGTTTTGGTTTTGGTTTTTCAAGACAGGGTTTCTTAGTCTTTAGAGCCACTTTCACTTTGTAGACCAGGCTGGCCTTGAGCTCACAGAGATCCACCAGCCTCTGCCTCCCCTAGTGCTGGGATTAATGGTTTAAGGGTGTGTACCACCACCACTTGGCTAAAAGAATGAGCCTTGAGGAATGTCTTGGGGGTGGTAAATAGTTCAAGTAACTAAATCCAAGTTGCCATTCCACCCTTTCTTGTTTCACTGTAGGAGCACCACGAGGAAGACTTCTTTCTATACATCGCCTACAGTGATGAAAGCGTCTACGGTCTGTGAAGCTGCTGTCCCTGAGGTGGGGGGTTCCATTCTACAAGGAGAGGTGGCGCTCCTTCCTTGACATCTACTTCCTCCTTCAGGCGAAAACACCATCTCCTTCAGGACCTGCACTTAATGTTTGAGGCTGTTTCTCCTGTCCCTCTCAGCAGGAGGGGTAGTGGAGGACACAGTCTCCATACATCTCCTTTCTTTCCCCTGTTTGCCCTCATTCCCACTCTGCTTTAGACTTCTTGATTGTCAATCTCTGTCACATCCGTCGATTGTTTTGGTTTCTATTCCCTTTCTAACTGCCCAAGCAGGCTCCCTTCCTTTCAGTACCTTCTTTTTGGGGGGGTAGATGGAAGGGATTAACATTGTCGGGGGGAGGTAGGAGGCACATCAATAAAGAAGAAACCACCGAGCTGAACTGACTTTTGCCCTGTGTCATTCCACCTCCTGTTTGTTTCATGTCAGGAACTTCACTGGTGGGAAGGAGAAGAAGTGGGTATAAGTCAGAGAAACAGAAACACTTTTTGATGTTGGTGTTTCCCTCTGAAAAAAGCTGGGCTTTCTTTAATGAATGAAATAATGTGAGCATTATTGCATGAAACTTTGATTTATATGTGTGTATATTGGCTTGCGATGTAAACAAAGGGGTGGTGGTGTTCACTGTGGGTACTTATGGGAGAAAGTTTGGAAGGACCACTTTTAGGTTTGCATATCCAAATTTGTTACTACAGAGAAAGGATGTTTGGGAGGGGGTGAGAGGACTGTCTTTCACCGGCTGTCACTTGCAGAGTTTGTGCCTGTGTGTGGGATCCTGTAAAGTGAAATTTGAGAGGCAAATACTGGGAGAAGGGTGCCATTATCACTAGGAGAACTTCATCTCCCAGCATTCATGTCTACTTGGCCGGAAGTGGGGCGGTTCCCTGAGGGATAAAAAGAAGGTACAAAATGAGGCAGTATGGTGGCCGAGAGTTCTAATCCCTTCTTCGTCTACTTTCTTGGTCCCGCCCAGCCTACACTTCCCGGGAGTCAGTGCGCACTCTTCCGCTGTACGTCTCTGGCTCTGGATCGCCCCACCACTCCCCTGGTTGGGGGAAAGCTGTCTATTGCGCCTGCGCCAATCCGTGGTTTACTGGGAACTGAAGTTCCGGAGGATCGTAAACTCCCCTTTCAGCTGCCCCTGCGCAGACTACAAATCCCTTGGTGCACCGCGCGGCGGAGCCGGAGGGGAGGGGGAGAAGGGAGGGAGGCGAGAGGAGGAGGAGGGAGCAGGCGGCCGGCGGTGCGGGGGGGAGGGGGCCCGGTCCGGGAGTGCGGGAGGCAGTGGTAGAGGGAGGTGGCGGTAGCGGACTGGAGTCTCAACCGCGCCAAGGCGGACACTTCGGTGGAGCGAGGCACTAGGAACACGGAGCACCCAAGGCAGCACCGGGAATCCCGGCTTAGAGGAGGGGGTCGCCGGACCGGGTGGAGGGGAGGGGGCGATGCTGGAAGCCATGGCGGAGCCCAGTCCCGAAGGTAAGCGCTCCGTAGACACAGAGGGCAGGGAGAGGGTGAGAATTCATTTGGCAAAGTTGGAGGTCGAGCCCCGGCACCCAGCGGGGGAGTGCGGGAAAAGGGGTCGGGGCCTGGCTCTTGAGGTGGGAGAGCGACGAGTTGAGGGAGCTTGGAGAAAGAGGAGTGGGAGACTGGGTCGAGATAGTTAGACATCAGGCACGGTGTGGATGGCGGTGGTGGGGTGTCCGGGGATAGGCGCTGGCAGCCTAGCTTCGGGGGCTGGAGGCTGAAGAGGCCTCGGACTGGCTGGCGCTCCGAAGCAGGGAGGCTGGGGGAATCCGGTCGCCGGAGAGTAGTTGAGAGAGCTCGGCGAGGGTTGAGTGAGGGGCCCGGTAGTTGGCCGAGGTGGGGGAGTTTGTGACGGTGGCGCTTGAGCGCCTAGTAGTTGCCGCCAGAGATAGGCTGGTGATTGTTAGAGGGGTGGGCAGGTAGTTGTGGGGAGCGGAGAGGGTCTGGGTATTGTCTCCGGTAGAGCCCGGTACTCCGGGGTAGTTGTAGGGCCAGATAACTGGGAAGTGAGCCTAACCCGCGGTACTTGTAGGGGCGGCGGGGCGAGGTGTGGGGGGGGGGTT
>NW_026068017.1:3878975-3900549 GCF_014885135.2 Alexandromys fortis | reverse complement strand
CCGGAGAAGCTCGGAACTGGGCCCGGGGGCCCGGCGGGGAGCCCGAAGAGCTCGAGACGGGGAGGGGCCAAAGCCCCGGATGGGGGCGGAGGGACAGCGAAATTGTGGGGAGCGCGGCGGTGGGGGGGCAGGTGGGGCTGTGTCCGGGCTGCAGCTCTCTGCCTGTCCCGGACGCGAAGTAGTGCTGGGAGTGTGTGCCCGCGTGTGTTTTGGGTGGGGGTAAGGGGCGCGCCCGGCCTCGTGTTCGAGTAGAAGGGGCCGGAGGGCGGGGAGCAGTTCAGCGTGGTCATCCTGGCCCCTGGGGCGGGCTGGCCGCCGTGCAGAGCCCAGGGCAGTGGAGCGCGGCCGGGTAGGAACTCCGGGCTCCAGGCGGGCGCGTGTGAAGGACGGGGGCGGGCGGTGGCCTGGTCTCGCCCCGGGAGCGGTATGGCGGGGTGGGGCGCCAAGAGATCCGAGTTGACTGGAGAGGCTGGGAGGGGGCGGGGCGCTGGGCCTCTGGTTGGGGGAAGGGGAGCGCTATAGCGAGGCCGGTGAGGGCGCCGCGCCCAGGCTCCGCCCCTTGGGGCGGAAGGGGGGAGCAGGGGCGGGTCCGGCACAGCTGGGGGCTGGCTGGCTTGGCCGGGCGATCTAACAGTCAGTCGGTGGGATTAGGTTGAGACCGCCGAAGTCTAGATGGAGGATTTTGGTCTCTTTCCTAGTGCCTTGACTCAGCTTTTATTGATTTCACAGATCCACCTCCGACTCTTAAGCCTGAGACTCAGGTGAGCTGTCCCGTACTTTTGGCTAGTGACTGCTTGACAATTTGGGGGCTGAGATTGTGGAAATGGCCCTATAACATTCGTGCCTGGCTTCCATTTGATCCATGTTTCCTCCCTTTTAGCCACCAGAGAAACGACGGAGAACAATTGAGGATTTCAACAAATTCTGCAGTTTTGTCTTGGCTTACGCGGGTTACATCCCTCCTAGCAAAGAGGTAGGAAATGGAAAAGTGGCTGACGTGAGTCAGTGTGAACTACTTTATAGGAAGATCCTGCTGTAATAATATGTAAGACTGAGAAAACTGGAAGATTTTAGGGCTGTGGTGGGAAAGCTGGGGTGGAGGGATGGAGTCGCGGCAATAACTGGCTTCGACAGCATTAACAAAAGTTTGGAGTGTTGGTCAAGATTTTTTTCAGTGGTCTTTTTTGTGTTGTTAAATGGAAAATTTCCAGTAAGTTGGAAGGAGGCAAGTATATGAGCAAATGAGCTACAGAACACTGCTCCAGGCAGGAGCCCTGGGGAGATACTGATGAAGACTGGGTGAAGGTTTGGGGTAGAGACATGTCTAGTTCCTGGTTTTTGTGCTGGCTGTGTGGCAGGGCTGAGCTGTCACTAGACTCCTGCTGATCCTGGTCTCTTCCTCCTTTTAAGGAAAGCGATTGGCCAGCTTCTGGCTCTAGCTCTCCATTGCGAGGTGAGAGTGCAGCGGACAGTGATGGCTGGGACTCAGCCCCCTCGGACCTTCGAACTATCCAGACTTTTGTTAAGAAAGCAAAATCATCAAAGAGGAGGGCAGCTCAAGCAGGTCCTACCCAGCCAGGACCCCCAAGGTCCACTTTCTCTCGTCTGCAGGCCCCTGACAGTGCCACTTTGCTGGAGAAGATGAAGCTCAAGGACTCTCTGTTTGATCTGGATGGGCCCAAAGTGGCATCTCCACTGTCTCCCACGTCCCTGACGCATACCTCCCGGTCCCCTGCTGCTCTCACTCCTGTGCCACTTTCCCAGGGGGACCTTTCTCAGCCTCGAAAGAAGGACCGAAAGAACAGAAAATTGGGACCAGGGGGTGGGGCTGGCTTTGGGGTGCTTCGGAGGCCTCGACCGGCTCCTGGGGATGGGGAAAAACGATCTCGAATCAAGAAGAGCAAGAAGCGGAAGTTGAAAAAGGGAGATCGTGGGGATAGACTCCCACCTCCTGGCCCTCCTAGGGCACCTCCCAGTGATACAGACTCTGAAGAGGAGGAGGAAGAGGAGGAGGAGGAGGATGAAGAAGAGATGACAGCAGTGGTGGGTGGTGAAGTCCCAGTCCCTGTGCTCCCAGCTCCCCCTGAAGCCCCCAGGCCCCCTGTTACAGTACACCCTGAAGGTGCTCCCCCTACTGACAGTGAAGGCAAGGAGGTGGGCAGCACAGAAACAAGCCAAGATGGAGATGCCAGCTCCAGTGAAGGCGAGATGCGGGTCATGGATGAGGACATCATGGTGGAATCAGGTGAGAAGGTTTATAATTGCTCAGGGTGGGGAGCCGGGATGATGGGTTTGGGGGACATGATGAGCCTAGCCTTAAAGCCAAACACTAAACAAACTTTCTTTTTGTAGGTGATGACTCGTGGGATCTGATCACATGTTACTGCAGAAAGCCCTTTGCTGGGCGGCCCATGATTGAGTGCAGCCTGTGTGGGACGTGGATCCACCTCTCCTGCGCTAAGATTAAAAAGACCAACGTTCCTGACTTCTTTTATTGCCAGAAATGCAAGGAACTTCGGCCAGAGGCCCGGCGGTTAGGGGGTCTTCCTAAATCGGGAGAACCCTGACATCACTCTTTGAGGCTGGAACTTTGACATTACTTGGGAACTGAGCCTCAGAGTCTTCAGCCTCTTCAAGGCCGGAATTCCCGAGGGAGACTTATTTGAGTGTCTTCTCTGTCCTTCCTGCTCCGTGAACTTGAATTGGACCCATTACAGTTGGGTCAGGGGAGGCTGGCTTTATAGACAAAATCTGTCCGGTGAACCTGCCACCCTTTTCCACATTCAGGGCCAGGCTCAGACTGGGCTGTAACGGGATAGTTGTCTATAAACTGTAGTGTAAATACAGCACTCCCTCATGGTTTCCTCTCTCCCACTCTCGTTCACTTTCTTCCACACCGGTTGTATTTTTAATTTTGGACTCCCCATGTTTGAGCATGGTGGTTGTTCAAAGGCGGAGTACCATACCTGGTGGAGTGGGGGAGGAAAGCAAAAGGTGTCAATTATCACTAGCCTCGTTTTTAATAATATTGGCTGGCTGCTTGTACAGACAGCCAGCGTGTTGTAAATAAAGCAGAGTGGGCTCTTGTGTTTTGCAATCCTCGTTGTCCTGTTTGGGCAGGGGGGTCTTGGGGAAACCTGGCAGTTGTCTTACTGGAGTTGGGACTGAAACCCACCTTTAGGGTCCAGGGCTGTAATTGCACAATTTGGGAGATGGAGACAGAAGATTTAGGGGCTAAGGCTGGCTTGACTACATGAAGTCAAAGCCCCACATCATCCTCCCTCACCCAAAGTTAAATCTTGGACTAGCTCCCAGCTTTTCTCAAGCCAGAGGCCACCCTAAGGGGCCACTTTGGTTTGCAATTCTCGCTTTACTGATAACCTGCCCGCTCATCCCCCATAGTTGCCCCTGAGGTGTATTGAGCTCTGGGTTTGGAATGGGTAAAGCAAAGTGGGAGCCCCTCGTCCGCATTCTAAGAGCTGAAGCCGGGTTGGCCGTAGTACTTGGTGTGGGGCGGGGTGCACGCTTGGGGGTGGAGTCATTGAGGGCCGAAGACCGTTGCTCAAGGCAGCGATCACGTGAGGGTCTAGGAGGAGCTTATATAGTAACGTGACACAGGAAAATCACGTGAAGGACGGTCGGCTGCGCAAAGTGGGCGGGCTTGTGTCACGTGGCATGGGGAGAGGTGGGGCGGGGACCTCGATAGTGTTCGCGACGTTGGTGGCGGTGGTGCTGGTGGTGGTGGACATCGGCTTTGGGGTCCAGAGCTTTGGGTCTTGCTCTACGGCTCTAAGCTATCACCCCGCTGCTCCACGCCGTCCTCCTTGGGCGCGTCTCCCGCACTGGCCCTGCCCTGTCGGCGGTAGCACGTCAGTTTGCGGGTGTGCGCAGGCGCGGCGGGGGCTCCTAGTCCCGTTGGGTGGGCGGCTGAGCCCGGGAGCGCGCGAGCGAGACCATGGCGGGCAGCGGCGCGGGGGGCGGTGGTGTAGGCGAGACGAAGGTGATTTACCATCTGGATGAGGAAGAGACTCCCTACCTGGTGAAGATTCCTGTCCCGGCAGAGCGCATCACCCTCGGCGATTTCAAGAGCGTTTTGCAGCGGCCTGCGGGCGCTAAGTACTTTTTCAAGTCTATGGATCAGGATTTTGGGTAAGCGCGAGGCCTAGACTGGGAAGGACGATGGGTGTGCTAGAATGGATTGGGCGATATTGAGGGGGACAGGTCTGCCTTGGAATTTTTCTGGCCTGTAGTGGAATCTAGCATATTGTGCTATGCTATGGTTGATCGCCCATCCCAAGACGGACAAGGTTGAACACAGAGAGCTTGAGAAGAACGGACTAGACTTTAGTAAACCAGAGGCAAGGAAATTTAGTTGGAATAATGGGACACACTGGTTTGTTTCACCATTCTCCCCACTTGATTTTAGCCAAAAGGCTAAGAGGCGATGCTTGTAGACAGTCTAGGATGTGCTGATTTAAGATTCATTTATCTTTTGGTAGTCTGGTGTGTTCTCAGACGTCTGCACGAGAATTATATAGGACTATTCTGTAGCTTTTTGTTTGTTTATTTGCTCGTTTTGATTTGTTCTTTTGTTATGAGACAGGGCCTTATTCTTTGTATCCTAGGCTGATTTCGAACTAATAGAGTTCCTGCTTCAGCCTTGAGAGCTCGAATTAACAGGTGTGAGCCAATACGCTGGGCATGCAGAGTCATTATGTAGATTGGGCTTAGCGTTAGACAATCTAGGCTATCCTGGTTTATTAATTAGGTTCCATAGTATTATTATTTTGGGACGGTGTAATCTGTAATAATGAAGAGAGGTCTCTGTTGGAATATCTTAGGCTGTTTAGAAGTAGATTTTTCTGGCAAAGTTTGCACCATTCTGGACTCTACTGGGGTCTTCTTATTTTCTCTTAGGGCTAGACCTTCTTTCCTTACCCCTTGGTGGGGAGGAAATTGGAGGTTTGTTTGTTTTATTTTAAAGATATTTTATGTGTATGGGTGTTTTGCATGGGTGCTTATTTGTGCACCACAAGCATGCAATGCCCACACAAATCAGAAGATGGCATGGGGTCTCTTGGAACTGGAGTTATATATGTGAGCCACTATGTGGGTGCTGGGAATTGCACTCCAGTCCTTTGGAAGAGCAGTCAGTGCTCTTAACTGCTAAGACAGGATTTCATTCTGTAACTAAAACTAGCTAGAGCTCACAGTGTGGAACAGGCTCACCTTGAACCTGTAGCGGCCTTTGCTCTACTTCTGTATCCTGAGTGCCAGGACCAGAGATGGGCGACACTATACATGGCCTAGACCTGGGTTTATTGTTACAAGACGGGGACAGATAGATACAAATATGCTGGTGGTGCCAGTCCAGACAGCTGTATTGGGGTCTCGCAGATGAGACTGGTGCAGATAGCTGCTTGCGTGGAGACCCTGGGGCTCTAGTAGAATAGATTGGGTTCTGGGGTAATTTGGGACATTCTGGGTGATTCTGGGCTGGATGAAGATGCAGAGTAAGGCAGCCTTTTGTTTTGTCGCTCCTGGGACTGAACCTTCTGTGAGTCCTTGGGCTCAGGGTTGGAAGGTAGAGTGCATTAGGGTCAGATACCCTGAGTTGGCATCAGCAGGGGATAACAGGGTGCTGGGAGGAAAGGTTATCTACGGCCTGGCTTGGGGAGAGACTCCCTTACTTGTGAAGTCTTCGGTTGGAGCATATTCCCCGTCAGCTGGAACGGAACAAACTGGACTCTCGCTAAAGATTGTTCGACATGGGCAAAGTGATACTGTCTAGGGGGTTGTCTTGGATTTAAGTCAAGGTTCTTCTTTTTGCATTATAATTTCAGGCAATTTATTTAGCTTTTGTGCTTTGATTTCTTCATCTATGGATTGATGATAATCATAGTGTAAAAGGCTTAATTTAGGTGCACAGCACATGGTAAATTCATTTAGTACTGAGGCTAACTAGTTCGTAGACTAGATTATAGTGATACGAAATTGCCTGCCTTGAAGGAGACTGGGCCCTGCTGAGGTTGGGTTATCTTGGGAAGAGTTGTACACACTGAGCAGACCAGTGGGGACTGGGCTCTGTCATCTTGACAGCGGGTGTATGAGACATATACATACCTCAAAATGAGTCATATACCCAAGGCCCCGGAGTGTATTAGGCTAGGGTTAATTGGCCAAGAGGTTTTATTATCTTTATTTTTTAGACCTTTTTTGTTTAATTTTATATATATGAGTGTTTTGCCCGCACGCATGTATGTATGTGCACCATGTGCATGCCTGCTGCCTGTGAACATTAGAAAAGACGGTCAGATCTCGGAACTGGAGTTACGGACGGTTGCGAGCTACTTACTATGTGGGTGCTGGGAACTAAACCTGGGTCTTCTGCAAGAGCCAACTGAGCCAGCTCTCCAGCCCCCGGACAAGAAGTTGTAGTTTGAAGGTGAGGGTGTGTGTATGTGGAAGCAGGCTTCATGTCTCATACTTTGTCACCATGTACTTGCTAATGCTTATTAAGTGTAGAGGCTGGCGCTGCACACCCAGGGCACATGTTGAATAGGTGCTAATGATTTCTTGTGGGTATTGAGAAGGAACAAGTCTAGTCTGCTGCAGGAACCTGTGGGAGGCTGGCCTCCCAGGCTGGGCTTCAGGGTTTTTCAGGCTGAGCAGATTGCTTAATGAGATGAGGCAGCCGGGAAATGGGAAGCTAGTTCCCCTCTTTGTGGGAGCTCTCCTAGTGGGGAGTATTATGGTTGCATGAAGGGTGTTTTTACCCAGCAAAGGCCACACATCTGGACAGTCTCTGGATGTGAATTAGAGAGAACTGCACAGCAGAGAATTACACAGGGACCAGAGCATTTTATGGGACAGATGTGTAGAACGGAGATAAGGTTAGCAAGGCTCCTAAGTTAGATATTTGGAGCACTGGAGAACTGTCCCAGAAGGCCTGTGGAGTGGTACTTTGAGGTTTGGATCAAATGGGAAGAAGTCTTTTTTTTTTTTTTTTTTTTTTTAAGATTTTATTTATTATGTATAGAAAGTCTGCCTCCATGCATGCCTGCAGGCCAGAGGGCACCAGATCTCGTTACAGATGGTTGTGAGCCACCATGTGGTTGCTGGGAATTGAACTTAGGTCCTCTGGAAGAACAGTCAGTGCTCTTAACCGCTGAGCCATCTCTCCAGCCCAGGAAGAAGTCTTTGGAGGAGCATTGGGTCTCTAAGGATGAGCTGGGGCTGAGGGTAGAGTAAGATCAGGAGAGCAGCTGGAGTTTATTTACATGTGGAAAGAAATAGTTTCATTGTAGAAGCATAGGAGCCAGGCCCCATGGTAAAGGGTGACAGTCATGGTGACACGCCTGTAGTCCCAGGAGGCAGAGGCAGGCAGGGCTCTGTGAGTTTGAGACTGAGACTGATCTATATAGTGAATTCCAGGCCATCCTAGGGTACAAAATGAGGGCCTCTGCCCCCTCCCCCCCAAAGGCAGAGGATTGGGTCTGGAGAGATGGCTTGGTCATCTTTTAGAGGACCTGAGTTCAGTTCCTAGCACCCAAATAGTAGCTCAGACTGCCAGTGAGTCCAGCTCTGGGGCCTATTGCCCTCTCCTGTGCTCTGCAGGCGCCCTCACACACTCAGGTCAGTGACTGTCATTCACACGGACATGCACGTTCAAAAACATACAGGGTGCTAGCCTGAGTCAACATGCTTGGATAGAATGGAGATTGGGAGAGACTTTGAATGAGATTTGAATGGGGGTACTAGTCTCTCTCTCTCTTGCTTGTGCTCTCAGTTTTCCAGACAGGGTTTTTCTGTAGTGTTGGCTGTCCTGGAATTCACTGTGTAGACCAGGCTGGCCTTGGATCTGCCTGCTCTGCCTCCCAAGTGCTGCTGCTTGCTGCTGCTGCTTCTGGATTTTTGTTTTGTTTTGTTTGTTTTTTTTTGAGACAGGGTCTCTATGTAACCCTCCTGCCTCTGCCTTCCAAGTGTTAGAGTTGAAGGTGTGAGCCAACATGCCTGGCATCTTCCTGACCGCTCTGCTTTCTCCACAGGGTGGTGAAGGAAGAGATTTCAGACGACAATGCACGCCTCCCATGCTTCAATGGAAGGGTTGTCTCCTGGGTAAGGGGAGGTATTACCAAGCTGCTTCCAACCTCAGTCTTCCTACGGCCTCCCCCGCTGTCCAGTCATTGGGGGCCCTGGCTGCCCACGTCTCTCTTCATAGAAGCAGTGGATATTCCTCAGCCTTCTCTTTCTGTAGCCTCCCATACTGGTTGCTTTTTTCCTGGGTTGTTCTAGGCTTCTGAGACCCTGGCCTCTCTCTGCCCATTTCCCATAATCTTGCCACTTAAACAGCTACCCAGTGGAGCCATGTTTTCTTGCCCCCTTTAGCTAGTGTCATCAGATAACCCCCAGCCTGAGATGGCTCCCCCAGCCCATGAGTCTCGGACAGAGCTGGTTCCTCCACCTCCGCCATTACCTCCTTTGCCTCCAGAAAGGACCAGTGGCATTGGGGACTCAAGGCCGCCGTCCTTCCAGTGAGTCCTTTATGTTCTTGAGTCCTGGGGAGGGAAGCGAAGATAGCCTCCAGCCCACGCCCTTGGAGAGGGGAGACTGAGGATTCGGTACTCTGCCCCGCTGACATTGTTTGAAAACTGTCTCTACCTATGTAGCCCTAATGTATCCAGCAGCCATGAAAATCTAGAGCCTGAGACAGAAACTGAGTCTGTTGTGTCGCTGAGACGAGAACGACCTCGAAGGAGAGACAGCAGTGAGCATGGCGGTGAGGGGACAGCCCTGGAGGCAGGGTAGACTGGGACCTGGGAGGGGAGGCAAACCTCAGCATGAAGAGTGGGAGGCCTGGTCCTGAGGTTCTCATTTATACATAGCAGGTGGCCACAGGCCCAGTGGCACCTCAAGGCTGGAGCGCCATCTGGCTGGGTACGAGAGTTCCTCCACTCTCATGACCAGTGAGCTGGAGAGCACCAGCCTAGGAGACTCTGATGAGGATGACACCATGAGCAGGTGTGTTTCACACATCTCTGTCTCTGCCCAGGGCTTCCTCCATCACCTCCTCTCCCGTCCTGCCCTCCCCTGCTCTCCCCTCCGTCCCGTTAGTCTTCTTGTTATTCCATTCCATGTGGCCCCTGACCACTTCCACCTCCGCATGTCCTGCTTCTCGACTGTATCAGATTCAGCAGCTCCACCGAGCAGAGCAGTGCCTCCCGCCTCCTCAAGCGCCACCGAAGGCGGAGGAAGCAGCGGCCACCACGCATGGAAAGGGTGAGGGCTCTTTTGGGAGAAGCGGGCCTTAGTTTAGCTGGTCCTTTGACAAGAGGCTTAGGGCTCGTCTCTGTTGATGAAGAGCCTTCACCTTTCTTCTCTGTCTCTGTCACAGACCTCATCCTTCAGCAGTGTCACCGATTCCACAATGTCCCTCAACATCATCACAGTCACACTCAACATGGGTATGGAAGGTCCCCATGAGAGGAGGGGAGAAGAGGGTCTCCAGGGTTTCTGGGCCTTAGTCCCCTCATGTGAGCTCCCTCCACAGAGAAGTACAACTTCCTGGGTATCTCCATCGTGGGCCAGAGTAATGAGCGGGGTGACGGAGGCATCTACATCGGCTCCATCATGAAGGGGGGCGCTGTGGCTGCTGATGGCCGTATTGAGCCTGGAGACATGCTTTTGCAGGTATGCTGACCAATTGGCTGCCGGCTTGGGAGAGGATCTCACTCTCCCACACTGCCTCTGAGCCACTTCTCCTCCCTTCCAGGTGAATGACATGAACTTTGAGAACATGAGCAATGATGACGCCGTGCGGGTGCTGAGGGATATTGTGCACAAACCAGGGTGAGCCCGCATGGGTTCTGGTCCTTAGGCCTTTTGTTTTTAAGCCATTTCGCCTTTATTTTGCAATTTAAAAAAGAAGCGAGGCTGGGCATAGTGACACACACCTGTAATTATAGCACCTTTGAGGCAGAGACAGGTGGCTCTCTGGTTATGAAGCCAGCCTGGTATACATAGTGAGTTCCAGACCAGCCAGGTACATCTACATAGTGAGACCCTGTCTCAAAACAAAACAAACAAACAAAAAATAACAAATCGAAGTGGCTGTACATGTCTCTCCAGCCTAATCATGAACCAAATGTGAGTACCTCAGAAAGCCCACCCACTGCGCACCCCTTCCCACGCCACCCTTCTCACTGTGGTAATTGACTTCTTTGGTCAAGAAAACTGTTGATGGTTTTCCACCCATGCCTGAATCCTGGAACACGATGGTTCAGTGTTACCTGTGTCACGCTTCCTGTGAATGAATTGTACAGTGTGTACTCCCTGTTTCACTCAGCAGTGTGATTTTAACTCACCATATTGGTGAGTCATCCTCACTGTGGAACCCCCTCTCTCACTTGCTCCAGCCCGGTTCTCTGTGTCTTAATCCTTGTATCAGGCCTTGGGCCTCCTGAGGTCTTTCCCCTCTACTTGCTTGACTGGCCTTCTCTTCCCCACAGCCCCATCGTGCTGACCGTGGCCAAGTGTTGGGATCCCTCTCCCCAGGCTTACTTCACCCTCCCCCGAAGTGAGTGATGCTCAGGCAGGGGTCTGAAGTTAAGAGATCTGGGGAGCCTGGGCATGGTGGCTTAAGCTTGCAATCCTGGCACCTGGGAAGCTAAGACAGGAGGCTCTCCCAAAGTTCGAGGCCAGCCTGGAATACATAGTGAGTTCCAGGCCGGCCTGGGCTACAGAATGAAACCCTACCTCAAACAATCAAGAACAAAAAGAAACTAGAAGGGCCAGAAGATGGGGCTGGGCTTTCAAGTTACAGGGAATGGGTTCAGGAAGGCCAAGGGAGGGGTACAACAGTATTCTTAATGGAGTGTACGGGGCTTATTTTCTAGGATCTTGGTGATTATTTTATTTTTGTTCCAGATGAGCCCATCCAGCCAATTGATCCTGCTGCCTGGGTGTCGCACTCCGCTGCACTGACTGGCACCTTCCCTGCTTACCCAGGCTCTTCATCTATGAGCACTATCACATCCGGCTCCTCCCTGCCTGATGGTGAGTCTCGAGCCCCTCCCCACCTCCCTGTATGAGGGGACCTTTCTCAGTTCTCTGTTGTCTCCTCTGTCAGGCTGTGAAAGCCGGGGTCTCTCCATCCACATGGACATGGCCTCTGTGACCAAGGCTATGGCAGCCCCAGAGTCTGGGCTAGAAGTCCGGGACCGCATGTGGCTCAAGATCACCATCCCAAATGCCTTTCTAGGTATTCCCAGGCCCTGAGCAAGGTGGCATGAGAAGGGGAGGAAGAGGCCAAGGCTGGGAGCAGCACTAGGGGAGGGTAGACATTGAGAGGAGAATCTGACTTCTTCCACTGTGGCTGATCTCAGGCTCAGATGTGGTAGACTGGCTGTACCATCATGTGGAAGGTTTTCCTGAGCGCCGGGAGGCCAGAAAATATGCCAGCGGGCTATTGAAGGCGGGACTCATCCGGCATACTGTCAACAAGATAACTTTTTCTGAGCAGTGCTATTATGTCTTCGGAGACCTCAGTGGTGGCTGTGAGAGTTGTAAGTCACCTGCCCTGGTGTGGGACAGCAGGTTGTCCTGCCTTTTTCTTCAGTCCAACCCTAAACCTGGTCCAGAAAGTAGCCAGGGCCCCCAGGGTATTCAGGCACTGTGTATCCACACTTGGCCTTGCAGTGGCGAACCGTGGGGCTGAACAAACCAGGTACCAGAGCAGTATTCCCAAGGGGGAAAATGCTTAATGAATCCCACAGAAGTATATTGGGCTAGCGATGGTGACCCTGGCTGTGTCTCTGCCCTCGTAGCAGAGTTTCCTGTTTCCAGGCCATCATGATCTCTGTGCCCTTCTCATTGTGAGTGGCTCTGGAGAAATGGTTACCGGTTTCTGTCTGCTCCCAGGAATCCTAGCCTCTTAAAACAGGGACCGCTCTTCCTTTTTGTTCCAGACCTAGTTAACCTGTCTCTGAATGACAATGATGGCTCCAGCGGGGCTTCAGACCAGGATACCCTGGCTCCTCTTCCTGGAGCTACCCCCTGGCCCCTGCTGCCTACCTTCTCCTACCAGTATCCAGCCCCACACCCCTACAGCCCACAGCCCCCACCCTACCACGAGCTTTCATCTTATACTTATGGTGGAGGCAGTGCCAGCAGCCAGCACAGTGAAGGTAAGTCACCCCCACATACCAGTACAGCTAGTAGAGGGAACTCGGAGGAGAGGCAAGAGCAGGGGCTGGGGGAATCCAGGGGGCTCTGTGCTGAGCTTCACTTACCCCGTTCCCTCCCCCCTTCCAACAGGGAGCCGGAGCAGTGGGTCAACGAGAAGTGATGGGGGGGCCGGGCGCACAGGCAGGCCTGAGGAGCGGGCCCCTGAGTCCAAGTCTGGCAGCGGCAGTGAGTCCGAGCTGTCCAGCCGCGGAGGCAGCCTTCGGCGGGGTGGGGAGCCTGGTGGGACTGGTGATGGGGGCCCCCCTCCATCCAGGGGCTCAACAGGCGGTACTCCTAATCTTCGAGCCCTCCCAGGGCTCCATCCCTACGGCCCTCCCCCTGGCATGGCCCTCCCCTATAATCCCATGATGGTTGTCATGATGCCCCCACCCCCTCCCCCTGTCTCTACTGCAGTGCAGCCCCCTGGTGCTCCTCCAGTCAGAGACCTGGGCTCTGTGCCCCCAGAACTGACAGCTAGCCGTCAGAGCTTCCACATGGCCATGGGCAATCCCAGTGAATTTTTTGTAGATGTTATGTAGGGCCCACCTTGAGACCATGTTGGGTCTGTGCCCTTGGCCTGTCAAATTTCAGCTTGGTGCTCCTCGTAGTGACTGGGTTCATCCTGGTGCTTGGTACCTACCACAAGATTTTTGCCACTGTGACTCTCACCAGCAGTGCCTGGTCCTTCCCCTTCCTCAGGGGTAATCGGGACCTTTGGTTATTTGTAGCTTTATTTTTTTATAAGCCTTTTTGGGGGTTAAAATAGACTTTCTTATATTTTGGGGAATATTTTTTATAGACATTTCTTTTATATGAAGAATCCCTTCATATGAAATTTCCTGGGTCCCTTCTAACCCCAGAATATGACCACCACCTCCAATTGCCTAGTTAGCCGTCACCTGGAGGGTGGGTGGTGGTTGGTGGTACCCTGGGAAGAGGAAGTTGGGCTGGGTACCCTAGACAGCAGTCCAGGAAAGCTGGTGGTGCACTTGGGGACTGTGTAGCTGCCTTTGTTACTCTATTTATTTTAGTCACTTGTATAAAACACAAAATAAAGCAATAGAGGCCAATTCCCAAAGCCTCTGGCTCCTTTCTTTGGGAGGCAGGCAGTGCAGAAGAGGAACCGAGGGAGACAGACACAAGGAGGGACCAGTCAGGTCCAGTCAGGTCCAGCAGAAGAGGGTGGCTTGTTAGAAAGTTGGGAGGGAAGCAGGCTGTGGAGAGGAGGGACTGGTGAGATGCAGCAGCCAAGGGTGGTGGCTTACTAGAAAGTTTATTGTTCTTAAGGCCATAAAGTACGCCAGAGGACACACAGAAGTTGGCCCCGTGTTTGGCATAAGAAAAGGCACATAACTTAGGTGGTAGGGCCTGAGTGGGAGGAGTCAGATCCGAAGGGGGTTGCTGGTGACCAGGCCACCACTCTCCACCATAGCCTTGGAGATGCTTTTGAAGTTACGGAAGAGCTGCTGCTGAGGGCTGGATTGCAGGTTAGCCATATTTTCTCGGATCCGTGCTGCAGCCTGGGGAGAGGGAAGAAGAGGGTCAGGCCTCTGTCTCAATTCCCGACCTGTGCCGGGTAGCTCCAAGGCTCACCTCAATACACCAACTGTCACAGAGCATTTTTTCATGCTGTGCTTCGGGGTGGCCCTCACTCAGGGATCTCGAGGCTCTGCAAGGAGACAGGAAGTTAAGATAATCCTGATGGTGCTGGCCCAGCTACTCTGTGCCTCAAAGCTCCCAAGCTTCCCACTCTGCCCTCTTACCTGGAGAGAACCACCACCATGGCATAGAGGTCAATGGCTCCATCTGCCAGCCGGTGCAGCAGGAACTGTTCGTCTGTCAGGTAGATGAGGGTGGGGGTTAGTAGTCTGAGGGAGGGAAGGAGAGAGGGAGGGAGTTGACAGGAGGTAAGGGGGTTGTAGAGCTCACTCACTGACAATCGCTTTTTTGTGCTTTATCAGCGTGGCCTCCACTACAGTGGCAAATTCCTCCAGAGCCTGTACTGTCTGCAGAGACAAGAGTCACAGAGCTCAGAAAAAGCAGGCAGCCCCTTGCTGCAGGCTCTGCTCTAAGGGCCACTCACCAGTTCACCACTGCGACTTAACTCAGGGTGGACAACCCCTGACAGACTCAAACCACTGCCAATTCCCGTCCGCCTGGAGAGAAATGGAAGAGTAAGTGGCTGGCTAGTTGGTGTATACATACCATCTTGTCTTCCCCTGACCCTGTGCACTGGCTCACCGCCTCAGCTGTTTGCCCGCTTCTCCTATCAGGAGGCCAACATTCCCAAGAGGGTTCTTGAGGGCATTGCCCAGCCCAGAGAGTTCCTTTCCTTTGTCCTGTGGGGGAGGAAGGTCCCAAGGTCAGGACTCAGTGTCTTTCACGCTTCCCCTCCCTTACTCTCCCTTCTTCTTACCATACAGCCCTGCAGAGCCACAAACAGTCGAAGAATGTCATTTGTCCCTTCAAAGATCCGGAAGATTCTAATATCTCGGAGCACACGCTCTACTCCAGGTTCCTAGTGCAGGGGAAGATACATAAACCTCTGTCCACTTGGTAGGACGACCATGCTGAGGAGTACTCCATACCGTCATGAAGCCCATGCCCCCCGTTACTGGATGCACACTCCGTACCTTCATGAAGCCCATGCCCCCCATTATCTGGATGCACTCATCCGTCACCTTCCAGGCTGCCTCCTAGGGACACAGAACCAGAGGAGTTTGGTTTTGGAGCTGAACTCCTGAACTGAACTCTGCCCTTCCATCACGCCCTGGTCCTCACCGAGCCAAAGATTTTGCTGATGGCGGCCTCTATCTGGAAGTCTGTGAATCCCTGGTCCATGTTGGCACTCAGCATGTAAGCCATGGACTGAAGGGGCGTTGTTGGGATGTGGGGAAGAAAACAGGAAAGGGCTGCGTCAGGCAGGATGGCTCATACTCCAGTCTGCAAGACCAGCTCCTCTCTGCGCCCCCACAGTCCTCGCATTCACTTTCTCTAACCCCTGGTCAGGTCAGACATCCAGTAGGTGGTCCTCTGGGTTGGTGAACCCAGCTCCAGGCCTCAGACTTTTTAAGGGATGGGCTAGAATTAGTCTCTGGGAAAGCATCCAGGAAGCACTTAGCCGAGCAGCATCGCTCCTTCAGAAGCTGAACTGACTATGCCTCCTCGCATCCCCTAGGGCATTGGTGTAAAGCTGGAGACCCACTGCCCCAGGTGCTGCTGGGGGTTGTAGTCTGACCCAACTGTGAAGAAAGCTATAGGGCTCCAGGGGGAGGGACACAGGAAGCCCTTACCTCAGTCACATATTGCAGAATTGCCATCCGAGCCAGCTTTTCCTGGATCATCCCATAGTTGTGAATTTTGTCCCCAAACTGGGTACGGTTAGTAGCATGATCAACCTGAAAGGCACGTGTATCCCACTCGTGGCTGTGCAGTCTCCACTGGGGTGGGGACTGGAGCCTTAACTTAGATCTGGAAGAGTGTGTGAGTGTATTGCTCTGACAGAGGGAGTGCCTACAAGATAGCAGGGGCTCATGCAGAGTGATTCCTTTAGGCTAGCTAGGGATGGAGACAAGGCTTACCGCTTTGGCAATGATGGCCTTCATGGTGCCTGCTAGGGTTGCAGCCATCCCAAATCTTCCATTGTTGAGGATATTCACAGCAACCTTGAAGCCACCTCCCACCTCTCCTAGCACGTTCTCAGCTGGTACCTTCACTCCGTCAAAGTACACTTCTGCTGTGTTGGATGCTTTGATACCCATCTTCTTTTCAGGGAGCCCACTGAAAAGGCAGGGCAGGAAAGTTGAGGTGTGAATAGGTTGCCTTATGATCCGGGAGGAGGTCCCCAGGCTGTAGAGAGGACAGGGTACTGCCCATGGGTCCTAGGGTTACGGAGGTCTGGCTATGTCCTGTTACCCTGTGTACCCCCAAGGAAACAAACTGCCCACTTCCTTTGGCTCCTGTACATGCCCCAGTGTGACCTGTAACAACCATTTGCTTTTGAGAGCCCAATGCTGTCCCCTCGATTCTACCTTGTCTTCCCCCACGCTCACTCACTGGGTAACACCTCCAAAGCTTCTTTCCACCACAAAAGCTGTGATCTTCTCTTTCACGGCCCCCGTGGCTGCATCTTTAATCGGTGTCTTGGCAAAGACAGTGAAAACATCCGCGATGCCCCCATTGCTGTGGAAGAAGGAGGCGATCAGTAAGTGGTGTGGCTTAGAGCAGCGAGGTCAGGAGATTGGGCTGAAGGGATGAAGAGAAACAGAAGATTACCTGATCCAGATCTTGGTTCCATTGAGAGTATAATATTTCCCACAGGGGCTGGGTACAGCTGAGGTTCGAATGGAGGCTGCATCCGACCCACTCGAGGGCTCAGTTAGGCAGAAAGCAGCCAAAGCTTTCCCTGTTGGGGAGGAACAGGTTTGCCTGAAATCCTGCTGACCATCAAAGTTGTGTCCTTCCCATACTATCCCCAGGCAGTTCCTTGTGACACCACGAGCCACTTACACTTCTTACCCCTAGGCCTCCTAAGGTGGTCTTACCAGATGCCACTTTGGGGAGGTATTTTTCTTTCTGGGCCTTTGTACCAAAGAGCAAGATGCCTTTGAAACCGATGCTCTGATGAGCTCCCAGGATAACGCTAACACCAAGGTCATGCATGCCCACGATCTCTGCCAAGCGAGCATACTGGAGGGGAAGAAGGCGTCTGGGATGGTAACGAGCTACACTGAACTGGGCCTCAACAGGAGAGTACAGGCAACAGGGCAGCGCAGCGGCTGACCTGTGTCATCTCTACTGTGAGCATGTCAGAGTAATGTGGGACCCTGAAAGTTCAGCCTGGGGAGGACTGGTGGTGTAGCTCAGTGGTAGAGTGCTCACCTAGCATGCACCTCCCTTTCCTGAAGAAACAAGAGCAGGGACACCAAAGGGCCTAGATCTTTTGTTTCCTGAGACAGTCTCACTATGTAGCCCTGGTCAGCCTGGCCTCAGACTCGGAGGTCCCCTCGCCTCTGCCCCCAGCGTGCTGGGATTAAAGGCATGCACTGCTATGCCCAACTGCCCCTGGCCTTGGTGGGAATATTGCCCACTACCCTGTTGCCACACAGTCCCTAAAGACTTTGGTTCAGGGTTAGGACCTTGGTCCTAGTGGGCTACACATAGATGGTGTTTTCAGGGGAGGGTGTCTGCATAGCTGAGAAACAGCAGGCAGACAAGCACCCTGGCTGTGCGTGGCCCTGGTGGTGAGGAAGCTGACTGGGCCGTTAGTTAACAAGAGGGAAGAGTCCTCTCACCTGGGTATTGCAGAGGCCCAAACCACCCAGCTCACTGGGTACTTGCAGACCAAATGCCCCCAGTTCCTTGAGACCCTGCAAAGTCTTCTCCTCCACCTGCTCCAAGGAGTCATTCTTGGCAGGGTCATTCACTTCCTGGGCAAGGAATAGGATCCCACATTCAGAGGCTCCTTTAAGCTTAACATCTGCCTATCCCAAGGGGGGCGTGCCCCATTCATTGCTTACCTCAAAGAACCGGCCCACTGGTCCCACCAGCTCTTTGAGAAACTGTGTCTGTTCCTGATTGAGCACTGCAGAGTGGGAAAACAAACAGGCCAGTCAGGTAGGGAGGCCGCCCTGCCTAACTGCCTCTGACTACCCTTTGCTTACCAGATGGGTATGGGAACACCTGATCGGTGGTGAGCTGGCCTTTGAAGATTCCCACTGCAAAGGACTTGGATTCCTGGGCAAGGAAGAAACGTTTCAGGGGGCTGGTTGGGGTGGGTCTACTCCGGGCTTAGAGAGGTCAATCCAATTTCCGGGTCACTTACTGCCTTGGCTGGTTTTTCTCTGGTGGAAGCATCGGAGGAGAGGGTTCCTGGCTTGTCCAGAACTGCCTGGGGAAAGGGGAGGAAGAGCAGTTAAAAGGCTCGAGATGGGTGTGCCGCGGAGAACACCGGGAAGCACTGGCCCTGGGAACTGTGCGATCAAGTGTCTTTTCCCCTACTTTCTCACTAGGGCACCCTGGCTTGCCCTTTCCCCTACTTTCGGTGCCAGAGTTTTCACCAGTCAGGTGACTGGGATGAAGACAGAGACCCCTGTTGGTCGCAGGCTAGTGAAAGCATACAACTCCCACTTCTATGCCCCTTTCCCTCATCCGTCACTTACCTGAGCGGCCTCACTGGCATAAAGTCGCTGGGCAGAGGTGGGCCGATGTTGTCTCAGAAGCACAGTAGATTGCGAACTGTAAAGAGTCGGGGTTCAGTCCTGCCCTGGTTTCCAGACCCGCTGTCCCCCTGCCATATACAGACCTTCGGGTTCCCAGCCGCAGCAGGTGCCGCCCCACACTCGGGCTCATCCAAGCCGACTGCATCTCCAAGCTGCCCCAGAAGCCTTGACCGCTGACCTCTCCTTACGTCCAGCCTGGCTAAAGATTTTGAGTCTGGGCCCTGACTCTTGCTCCATAATGCACTGCGCTGGGGGCGTGGTCTTTCCGGCCCCGATGTATGGTGGGAGCTGAAGTTCCGGCGTGCGCCCGGTCCTTGTATTCTGAGTGACCTAGAGTGAAAGATCTTCCAGCGATCCGTTTTCTTTCTCAAACTCTTTAATGCCTCAGGTCTGAACTAAAGTCTTGTCTGCTAAATATGAATGAGATAAGATGGGCGAAAGGGGGAAGAGTTTAAGTGACTACAGCCAGGGGATGGAGGTAGACTGGAGGGAGGACTTCTTAGAGGGAGAGAAAAAGGATGGAAGGTGTATGTCAGGTGCAGAGGCATGAATTGTTTGGAAAATGTCTCCAACAAATAAAGAGGGGGATGAGGTGGCAGATACAAGCTGGAGTGTGCTCTAAGCAAATTCTGAGATCTAGGAGGTTTCACCAGTTCAAAACCTCTAAAAGCACAAAGCACATAGTAGAAGCCTCTGGTCTTTTTCATGGACTCTCGGAGAGGCTGAGCCAGGAGGATCACCGTGAATTTGAGGCCTCAGAAACTCTGTTTTGCTTTGTTTTTAAACTCCAAATAACAAGAAGCTTATACTCAGCAATTAAGAGCATTAGTCGCTGAGCCGGGTGGTGGCACACACATATAGCCCCAGCACTTGGTGAAGCAGCTGGGAATTGAACTCAGGACCTCTGGAAGAGCAGCCAGTGCTCTTAACCTCTGAGCCATCTCTCCAGCCCCCTCCTAAGCCTGATTTAAAAGTGTATTTGTTTGCCGGGCGGTGGTGGCGCACACCTTTAATCCCAGCACTTGGGAGTCAGAGGCAGGCGGATCTCTGTGGGTTCGAGGCCTGCCTGGTCTACAAAGGGAGTTCCAGGACAGACTTCAAAGCTACAGAGAAACCCTGTCTTGAAAAAAAAAAAACAAAAACAAAACCAAAAAGTGTATTTGTTTATGTGAGTGCACTCACACAAGCGCTAGTTGGTTGTTTATGTGTGTGTGCTCACACAAGCGCTAGTCGGTGGTTTATGTGTGTGTGCTCACACAAGCGCTAGTCAGAAGATGGCTTTTAATGTCAGTTCTCTCTTTCCACCTTTCTGTGGGTCCCTGATGTCAGGCTTGGCAGCAAGTCCCCTTTCCCAGTGAGACATGTCACTGACCCGTGTATACCCCTCTTTCCATACTTCTCACTGTGGTCAGGCCTGGGACGAGAAAGAGCTGGGCTCAACTTAACTCTTTTGAATTGTTGGAACTGCCTTAGAGAATCCCTCTTTTTTTTTTTTTTTTTTTTTTTTTTTTTTTTTTTTTTGGTTTTTTGAGACAGGGTTTCTCTGTGGTTTTGGAGCCTGTCCTGGAACTAGCTCTTGTAGACCAGGCTGGTCTCGAACTCACAGAGATCCGCCTGCCTCTGCCTCCCAAGTGCTGGGATTAAAGGCGTGCGCCACCACCGCCCGGCTAGAGAATCCCTCTTTCCCACTTTTCAGGAAAGTAGCTAAATTATACTGGCTTTTGGGGCGCATACTATGTGGTGCAAAGTGGCATGTGGGGTCCCGTGGCAGAATGACACCACGGTCTGCTTGCCTACTTTAGGAGCTGCAACTGCTTAGGGAAAAGGCAGCTCAACTCCAATCTGGTCGGATTAGGGAGATTAAAGCAAGAGAAGAAAGAGATGTCCCAGAAACCAAGAGGTGAAAAACGGGTCTTTGGAAGGGAGCTCTGGATCTGTGATAGGGGCCCGGGTCTCACTATGGGGTCTGGAGTGAAAGGACAAAGGCTGGGGACTCCTTAGATGACTAAATGTGTAAGTGGCTTGGCCGCAACCCTTTGTCACTTGCTTCTCACCAGCTCCCAGGTCAGCCCTCTGGCTCTTGGCACCCCCACTATTGCGGTGGGCACCTCCCCTCCTTACAGTGCTGCACAGTGACCTCTTCCAGGCCTTGCTGGGTGAGTAATTCCAGGGTTCTGAGGGGTCACGGTGGAAAGGGCTGGCCTGGGCCTCTGAGGGCAAGTGTTCCAGGTTCTGGACTGGATAGAAGCCTGAGGGTACCTGGTCCAAGCTGTAGCTTCTGTAGAGTCATCCCTCTGTGCCTCCCCCCCTGTCAATATCCATCAGCCTAACTAGAGGAGCTTGTCTTGGCAAACAGAAGGCATGGGTAGCAGGGGTGGCCAGAGAGGCCTGGGATGTGGGCGGTGACTTAGTTCTCTTCCTGTAACAGACATTCTGGACTATTATGAGGCTTCCATCTCTGAGGGCCAGGTAAGGGGGTGAAGGTGGGTGCCTGGCTTCCTGACTGAGCAGGCAGGACTGGAGGGACACACAAATTCCTTACTAAAATATTAAACTGAGACTTATGGGCCTTGGCAACAAAATCCTGAGTACTGCCTGAGGGGTTGGGGCTACTGAGAGTGCTCTTTCTGTGGCCAACCAGCCCTGTACCCCTTCTCCTTCTCCCCTTTGTTGGATTGCCCCAGTTTCAGCACCAGAGAGGCCAGGCCATAATTACTTTTCAGACTTCCTGGGAATCCTGGGGGAGAACTAGGCCCGAAGGAGTCCCTGCTGCCAGCCCCTCCCTCAGACCCTACCCCATGCTGTGGCCTCCCTCCAGGGATGCCCCATCCCAGCTGTGGGCTTTTTCCTTTTAAGAAATGAAATCCATCCTCCTTGTCTTTGCTGTCATCACCGAGGCTAGCTAGATCTCCATGTTTGCCGTAGGGCCTCTCTGCTCCTGCTTCTATCTCCTTTCCCATTATCCGGGCTCCTGCCAGCAGTGAAGGAGTTAACACTGCCAAGGCACCCCCCCCATTCTGGCTCCAAGCTCCCTCCCTCCCTCCCCCTGCTTCCTCTCTCCTCCTCTCTCCCCTTCCCTCCTCGGCTCCGCGGCTTCATCGGCCGCTGCCATCTCCAACCCCCCCCCC
>NW_026068017.1:3873848-3878930 GCF_014885135.2 Alexandromys fortis | reverse complement strand
CCCCCCCCCCCCACCCCACTCCCCCGCCACGGCCCCTAGCCCCTGGCCGTTCGGCAAGACCCCTGCTTATCCCGGGGCTTCCCGAAATCCAGTTCCCCTCCCCCACCCCAGCTCATGCCCCAGCCCCAGAAGTCCGGGGCTGCCAGCCCCCGGTGCCCCTGCCCCTCCTGAGAATCGGGGTGTGCTCCTCAAGCCCCCTTCCTTCCACTTGGGAGCCCCTTTTAGGGTCCCCCCTCCCTTCCACGCTCCCCTATCCTTCTCTTTTCCAACCTTCTCTTTCCCCTCTCACCCCTCCCCCCATCCTGGCCCCCCCTGCAAAAGTGGGGTGCGGAGGGGGGAGGGGTGAGAACCCACCAAGGGGAGGAACAAAACTCCAATGAAGTCAGAGCCCCCTACTCGCCGCCGCGGCCAGGCCCCCCAACATGGACTGTCTCTGTATAGTGACAACCAAGGTAAGCATGATGGGGGGGGCCGTGGGGAGAGGGAGTAGGTAATGAATTTGTGGAGAGGATTAGGTAGGCCTTCTCTAGGGTTGCAGACCCTGGAGTGAGAGCATCTGAAATAAGATGTATTAGAGGGGTCACAATTTAGTTTTGGGGTTCACATCTGACAAAACGGTGCATTTGGCCACAGGTGCCACCTGGAGTGATCATTTTGTACCTATAGAGAAATGGAGAATTTGGTATTTGGGGTGGCTTGGTATAGGCTTTGGTGTTCACCAGCGATGTTTTGAGGGCAATTTATTTAGGGAGAAGCCTGCTTGGCTCACATGGGAGTTATGCTCATATATGTGGGAAGGTGGGCTATGTGTGTGTGTTGCTGGGGGTTTTTCTTCCTTCCTGGGCAAAGAAGCTGGTTTCTAGGTGCTGGCCAGTTTGGGGGTCTCTTGGCATGAGGGTAAAGATTACTGGTTGTGAGTGTTTGGCTTGTCTGGGAGGGGAGATCAGCTGGCAGGTAAGGGTGGCCCTGCAGGACACAGGACATCTTGTGGTAGATATGTTTAGGATGCTCCTGATTTGAGGGAATTTTTAATTTAGGGCTTAATTATATGGAATAGAGCAACCTGAGGGTTGTGGGAGAGCTGGGGCCTGATACAGAATTACCTGAGAGAATGGACCAGGTGAGATTAGAATTCGGGGTACTCCCATGGAAGCCAGAAGGTCGCAAAAGATGAGGTTGCCGTCTCCAAAGAAGGATGAGAGGTTTAGGGTATGAGGGTAGAGAGAAGGTAGTTGAGGAGGGGGACCATGTGGATGTTGCAGAATTCAGGGGTAGCCCAGGCAGGCGCCCAGTATTCCCATCTCACACAGTTCACCTGGTCCTGATCAAGGAAGCAGAAGAGCAGATGGAGGGGACACTTGCCCCTGACTCTCGGGAGGACACCTGGGCATAAGGGTCTCTGAAGACTTATGGGGTAAAGAGGTTACTGGGATTAAAAGGTGGTGGAGGAAGGCAGGGCTGGCAGAGCCAGGATCTATCCAAGGGTACAGGGTCCCTGTGGTTAAAGCCTGGAAAGAATGGGAGTCCTGGGATGAAAAGCCCTAGCAAGCGCCTGGTAGGATGTTTAGGTCTAGGTCCTTTGCTCCCAGACTCTGGGACTGGCAAACTGGATGCCTGGTGTGTGGAGGGAGGCTTGGGCGGGTGGCAGGCAGCTGGGGGCTGGGGGGTGGGACAGGAAGTGGGGGCCGGGGGAGGCGGGGTCTGGGTGAGTCACAGGCTGGGGAGGGGGTTATATTTAGTGGGAACTGCAGCTTCTTATGGGAGGGAGCTGAGGACACACATGTTCCTTGCCACAAACTCACACATGTGTATACACATGCGTTGTGCACGTGTAAGCATGATTGGAGATTGGGAGCTGAAGATTTTAGGTTTGTGCCCCTCGCCCCATCTATAGGGATGCTTGTTTTTCTCCTGTTTTGTGGGCTTTGGGCTTTCTTCCAGGTTGCTGGTTTTTCAGTAGGTTTTTGATCCACCGTTCTTCTGGCCTTCTTTGAGTGTCTGCCTGTGCTTTTTCTGTCTCTTGTCCTTAGGCCTGACCCTTGGCCTTGGCTTCCTAGCTGTTGTCACCTGTGTACAGATGTATATAGGAAACCCATTGGAATGTGTGGGTTCTGCTTCTAACACGTGAGCACATGAATGCCAGTAAGGGTGAGGGGCTTGCCTGCACTGCTAACTATTCTGGGTGGATGTATTTATTCATTTCTTAGCTCCACACTCCTATGTGTTCGATGGAGCACATGATTGAGCCTCCCTGAAGGTAGGAGGCTTGCAGAGAGCCTCATGCATTCGGGTTTTACTGAGGCTTGGAGACCTAGGTTTGCCACATTCATTGGCCAGAAAACTTGTCAGCCTTCAGGATGGAGGGACTCCAACTCCCATAAGGCCTTGAGGTACAAGATCCCTCAGTGGTAGAGTGTGGTTGTCCTTAGGACTGTTGGGAGTTGTGGTTCCTCTCTATCCAGGGCAGTGGCGGGGAGCCCAGGAAAAACCAGCAGGGGCACATAGCTTCTGCCCTCCGAAAATTCTGCGGGGTGGGTTTGGGAGTGCTCAGGCTTTGTAGTCACTGATCTCTCCTGGTCTGTTTGACGGCCCTCTTATCTTTCGTTGCCTATATTTATAAACTGCTGCAGTAATTTAAGGAACATTTATTGAATACTTAATATGTGCTCAGCTCTGCGCGCTGTGAAAACTCTGCTTTACAGCTATCACTGAGTCTTATTCGGTACCTAGATCTCTGCCAGTATCTCTATCTCAGAGCAGCTTTCTCCCACTCCGCCCCCGTCCCTCCCCCTTCTCCCCGCGCTGCTGCCGCAGTTGCCATGGTAACCAGCGACGACTGAAGTTGCGTGGCGGATTTGAGGGCAGGGCGAGGGTGGCGGAGGGCGGAGCAGAACAAATGGGGGCTGGGGGAAAAGTAGGGAAAAGATAGGGGGCATTTGGCCAGGGCCCCGGAGGCGAAGTGGTTAAGCCCTCTGGGTGGTCCTTATTGGGCAAAACTAAGGTGCTGGGGGCGGGGCACTGTGGCCAAACGCTTCATTCATTGGTCGGCAGGGGCGTGGTGTAAGGATAGTGTGGGCGAGGCCGGGGGAGCGAATGGGCGGGAAGCGGAGGGAGGCGTGGTTTCACAGAGCCAGGTGGGCGGAGTCGGCTTACTCTATCGGAGGCGGGCAGCAACCCTCAGAAAGAGGAGGGACTACGTTGCCAGACCAACACGAGGGCGGGGCTGACCCGGGAGGGGCGGGGTGTGGTTCCTGTACCGAAAGGAGACCCGGTTCGTGTGGCGGTAGTCCAAGTAACTGCGGGATGCGGGGGTCTTTGGAAAGGAGAATCCGTGGGCTGGAGATGTGACGTCTCAATCTTCCTAAGATGGAGGCCTGTTCAGATTTCATCAGAGTACCCCTCCTACCTCAGCTCTGTTCCAGGGAGACAGTTGCTAGGCGACGGCAAAGTCCTTGATTGCTGCGTTGCCTGGCAACGGGGAAACGGAAAATGGAGGGAAAAAGGAAATGGGGGATGGGAGAGGGTCTTAATAGTCCATAGCGCCTACTGGTGGAGAAGAAGGGCCTATATATTTTCTAGACTAGGAAGGAATTTTGAGTACAAGCCCGTTTCGCATTGGTGGTTTCTGAGGACCCATGCATTTTATCCAGAAATAAAAGTAGGACACTGGCGGGGGGACGTTCATTTTGGGGGGCTTACCTAACAGATGCGGAATAAGTGCAGGGTTGAGAATCTACGGAGGTCATTAGCGCCTTTTGCCTTAGGTGGGAATTTTATATTCTGTAGACAGCTGATTTGGGGAGAACCCTCACTAGAGAGATGGCATTTACGGGAAGGATACTTGGGAGAGAGGTTTGAAAGTTCAAGAGTTTGGGAATTGATGGAAGACTGAAGTGACATGGGGCAATTTAGGGTATTTTGAAAGATTTGTGGGTCACTGTAAATTGAGGTCCAGATCATTGGTGAAATTATTTTGAGACAGGGTCTCTCTATGTAGGGTCAGGCTGCCCTGGAACTCACAGAGATCACTGCCTGTGCTTCCCCAGTGCTGAGGTTAAAGAAAAGCACCACCGTGTCTAGCCTGATGCTTCTCTCCCCCACCCTTAAGTGTAGTAGAAAAGATATTTGGAGCCGGGGGGTGGTGGCGCACGCCTTTAATCCCAGCACTCAGGAGGCAGAGGCAGACTGATCTCTGTGAGTTCGAGGCCAGCCTGGTCTACAAGGAGCTAGTTCCAGGACAGGAACCAAAAGCTACGGAGAAACCCTGTCTCTAAAAACCAAAAATAAATAAATAAATAGAAAAGATATTTGGAGCTTGGCGGTGGTGGCACACACCTTTAATCTCAGCACTCAGATGGCAGAGGCAGGCGAATCTCTGTAAGTTCTAGCTCAGCCTGGTCTACAGAGCTAGTCCCAAGACAACCAAAGTGACACAAAGAAACCCTGTCTCAAAAAACAAACAAAACAAAACAAGGAAGAAAGAAAGAAAGAAAAAAGAAATATATTTGAGAACAAATCTTTCAGCAAAAATGTAGCTCAGCATCATGGAGAGAATGTTGAAAAGTGGGGGCAGCCTGAAAATTTACGAATTTGAGGTGTAAAGAAAAGACTAGTTAGGAGTTCGAGGCCAGCCTGGTCTACAAGAGCTAGTTCCAGGACAGGCTCCAAAGCCACAGAGAAACCCTGTCTCAAAAAAAAAAAAAAAAAAAAAGGAAAAAAAAAGCAAAACAACCAAAATTGTTTTGTAATATTTTGTCTAAATATTTTATGGGCTGTTGCTTGGTACCCTCCTCCCCTTAGAGTCAGAGAAAATGGTTCTGAGTGACCAGCGGAAGCAACTCCTTCAAAAATACAAAGAAGAAAAACAGCTTCAAAAGTTGAAAGAGCAGCGAGAGAAAGCTAAGCGAGGAGTATTTAAAGTGGGTCTCTACAGACCTGACGCCCCCGGCTTCCTCATCACAGACAACAGGAGCGTGAAAGCTGAGCCGGAAAAGGTATGCTTATGATTTTAACCTAAAACAGACAAGCAATTTCTTTAACTCTGGAACTAAAAAATAGCTACTTAAAAGTTTAAATTTTAAA
>NW_026068017.1:3852938-3873811 GCF_014885135.2 Alexandromys fortis | reverse complement strand
CACTTGGTGAAAGGAGAGAACCAACTCCCTAAAATTGTTCCCTGACCTCCTCATGCATAACACAGTATAGGCATGTATATACTCACAAACACATAAATAAATGCAATAAAAATTTAAATAAAAGATAAAGTATCTTTTTTTCTTTTCTTTTTTATTTTTTCGAGACGGTTTCTCTGTATAACAGCCCTGAAACTCACTTTGTAGACCAGGCTGGCCTCGAACTCACAGAGATCCTCCTGCCTCTGCCTCCTGAGTGCTGGGATTAAAGGCGGGTGCCACTACTGCCCGGCAAAAATATTTCTTAATATAAGGCAAGAGTTTGGGAATAACGAGAAGAGACTGCAAATGAGTTCAGAAGGGTTGCTTTTTTTTTGTTTGTTTGTTTTTTGTTTTTTGTTTTTCGAGACAGGGTTTCTCTGTGGTTTTGGATTGGAGCGTGTCCTGGAACTAGCTCTTGTAGACCAGGCTGGTCTCGAACTCACAGAGATCCCAGCCTCCCAAGTGCTGGGATTAAAGGCGTGCACCACCACCTCCCGGCCCAGAACGGTTGCTTTAAGGCAGATTAGATAACACTCAAAACTGGGTTCTGGTGAGGTTTTTTGGGGGGGTTGGTATCTTAGAAAGTCCATCATATCATTTAGTTTAGTGTTTGGACAAGGCATCTCTAAACAAATCTAAAGAGGCCTTATTTGGATGCTTGTGCTAGCCAATGGCAATATATTAATGTTAAGGTCACTAGCAGTGGACAGGGGGCAGGTAGGACTTAGGAAGGAATGATTTAAAGGGTATATAAATTTGAAGGCACATTGAAGAGCTGTAGTTCTTAACTCTTGAGTAAAGCATTGTCTAGTTTTGGGGTGGGGCTGGATGGGCTGCAGGAACTCTGTCAGGGTAGATGCCTTGGGACCGGGTGGGTTGTTTACAGTGAGAGGCTTCTGGTGGGGGCTTGAGAGCCCTAGGAGTTCTCAGAAGCGATAGGGAGAAGTGCGGTTGCTTCTCCTGTAGTCTAGGAGTACAGCACCCATGAGAGACCCACTGGGGTTTTGTAATAGAAGCCCAGTGTTTTGGGGGCGGTGGAGAATTAGGTGGAATAAGGGGCCCTGGAGAACCAGAGCGATAAACTGCTAAAGTTTCCAAGTGTCAGTATTTGTAGAGGGGTCGAAATAGGAGTATACCTGGGAAGTTGGAGTTAGCAGGGAAACAGCTGGAATCCGGGAAGTTGGTAGCCAAGAGGGTCTCCCCTCACCCTTCTCTCCCATCATGACGCTCTCCCGTACTGCGCAGGCGCCGCCCCCCCTTCCCTGGCCGCAGCCTCCGGTCGCCGCGGCCGCCGCAGCCCCCGCCCCCTCTGCCCCTCCCCCCCAACCCAGCACCCTTGCTATCCCACTTATACCCTCCCCTTAGTCCCCCTCCCCTTCTCCATGTCGACTCGGAACAGATTCGCCTCCATGTGTCTCTGCGTGGTACGTGCCGCGGTATGGGATCCGGCCCGCTTCCCTCTTCCCAGACAACCCCCCCCCCATCATCTCAAGATGAAGCTTCAAGTCTGTCGCTCTTCCCTCTGCTTGGCATGGGGTCTCTGGGTTGCAACTTCTTGAAAACAGGCGTAGTGGGTTAAAGTGTGTTAACTTCTTGTTATCCACTTTAATCCACACCCCTCTATTTTTGGGGTGCAAGCCCCGGTTCCAGGTCATTCTGTGCAGCTGGGGCTTTGAAGATAGGGGGAAGGTACTGCAGGGATATATTGAGGGTGCAGACTTGCCCCAATAACATAGAGTGCCAGTCAGGACCCCGCCTCTCAGTGGGTTACAGGAGATATGTCCTCCTTCCTGCCTGGCTTCAGCTGGTCTGTAATCCAGGACCGAGAGGGGTCGACCTCCCCACCTCTAGGTTTGCAATGTCAGAATTGTTTTCCTACCATCCCTACCCCTTTAGAGTTCTTTCTCAATGTAAAATCTCCAGGGACTGACCATAGACCCCAACTCTTCCAGGTACATCTTGAGAACTTTGGTTCTTCATTCTGTGGTCCCCATTTCCCTCACATTGCCTGCCAGTCGCCAAACCCTTTTCTTTAGTGTCAGATGCAAGTCCCTCCCCATCATAGGGGTGGTACAGAGAGATATGGCGGCTCACTATGAGAAAAATTACCCTTGATTCTTACCTAGAATAAATGATTGATTGTCTCCCTTCATGTCTCCATTTTCTTTGGCACACCTGGCAGTTCCAGAAATTTAGAGATTTCCTGTGGGGTGACCATGAAGGGACACCGGGCTTAAGTTCTCCCCAGTCTCCAAAACTTGGGAGGTGCAGGTTTTTGTCCTGGTTAATTTATCTTCCAGGGAGTTCAGGGCAATTTCTTTTGTGCATTTACTGTCTAGGGCATTTCCCCCCAGCGTGTGCAGTGGCCATTTAGAGCTGCACACTCAACGCTGCTTATCCAAGACCGTTCAGCCTTCAAGGAGGGCTCTTTGGCCTGTGTTCCCCTTACTTTCCTTCCTCTCTTCTTTTGGGGGGGTGTGTGGGTGGGTGGGTGAGTGGGTGTAAAATAGGATTCAGACTGGTCCTGAACTCACTAGGTAGCCACGAATGACCTTGAACTTCTAAGCCTTCTGCTTCCAGAGCTTGGATATTTAAGCATATACTACCACGGCAGATTTTCGTCTCTATATTTTTCTTTGCCTGTGAAACTGACACCTAGAGTTTGACATTCTCTAAATCTGTGATCCACACTTGGTGAACCCCATTTTCCTTCTTTAAGACTTTTCAAACATGTAGAGTGTATTTATTTATTTATTGAGACAGGGTCTCTCTATGTAACCCTAGCTGGTCTGAAGCTTTCTATATAGACCAGGCTAGCTTCGAACTCACAGAGATCTGCTTGCTTCTGCCTTCCAAGCTCTGGGATTAAAGACGTGTACGATCATGCCCAGCTCAAGATGCTCCTTAACTCTAGTTGCCTTTTGTTCTGGTGTGAGAATCTTGTTGACAGGACCACTTGCCTCCCCAATCCTCCTACTGCACCCCGAATCCACAGTCAGCTTGGCATCCATTGTCCTGATAAGCTTCCTTCTTTTTAGTCTTGCAACTGTTGCCCCCCAACTGTTGGTACTCTCAGTTTCTCAGACCTTGGGAGGAAAATTCTGCCCACGTGTTGTAGCGGCTGTATTTTGTTTTCTCCAGTCCCAGAGGTAGCCCTGCATCTGGTACTCTCTTCTTCCCTGACTCTAGAGTTTTGACAGTTCTGCTTCTGGGGGGGGGGGGTTCAACTCTGGAGGGGAGGAGCCTAGGAGGGCCTTGTAGAAGGTAGATGTGGTGTGGAAGGAGCCAGGTGGGCTTCCAGCAGCCTCTATCTGCACAGTTCCCCTCTCTGACCCCCAGTTAATCTCATTTACTGATGTTACTATTAAGCTGGCCAGGAGGCTCTTGTCCCGGCAGCTGGTTAATTGGGCAGGAAGTCATGTTGAGCCTTTTACCTCCAAAAGTCAGAGGGAGACCAGAAATTCAGTTTAACAATTTATCCTCTTCTTCAATCAGCGGCTTGGCACCCATTCCTGCCTCCCCCTCCCCGACCGGAGCCTTTCTGCCTCTGTTCCCCTGGCTTCCTCCCCCATTCCATCCCGGTCTAGTATATCCGGATTAGCTGGCTAGCTTCTGGGGCCCCTTTGCTTAGTAATTCTGAACGAGTGAGGCCAATGAAGGAAGAGTGGGGCAGGTTTAGCCCTGCCCTGCTTAGGGGCTGCTGATGGCAAGTACTCTCTAGCTGAAGTACCTGACTTTGGTTCCTGCTTCAGGCATGCAAAGGTTCCGGAGAGTCAGTTTCAATGGGGAGGCTGGGGTGGTGGGGTAGGCTGTAGAGCAGGAGCGTCAGATGGAGTATGGGAATGGTAGATGATGATGGAAGCAAAGAACTTGGGGATAAATGAGGGTACAAGGGTCAGGTGCTAGCTAGAACTCTTAAAGGCACGGAGTGGACGATGAAGCCTTGCTTGGGAAAGGCTTGGAGACAATGGTGGTGGGGCGGGTAGACAGAGTCCTTTGGTATGAGGAGTAGCCAAATTGGAGGTTGGAGCCTGGACTAGGGTAGAGATGAAAGGTGCTGAGGCCTTGGCTGGAGAGGGGGTTGTCGGGAGGGTGGAGAGAGGGGAGCCAATGGGCTGGAGGAGAGGGAGGGGGGGAGGAGCTGGTCAGGCCCCAGGGCCTTCCGCACTGCACTGCTGGGGGAAAAGGAGGCGGTCCAGGCGGATGCCCGAAGCCTGAGGCGCTGGGCTGGTCCAGTGACTGCCTCGGTCCCCATCCCAGAAATACCGCTACCAAGATGAAGACACGCCCCCTCTGGAGCACAGCCCGGCCCACCTCCCCAACCAGGTAAACGCCCCCGAGCTGGTGCACGTGGCGGAGAGGAACTTGTCCCACCTCGAGGCCGTCCATGGGGTCGTGGGCCACGCCCACCTCTCCCCCCTCAAGGTAGGAGACCCTGGCGGCCCCCTCCCCAGTGCGGCCCTCGGAACCTCGGAGCTGCAGCAATTCCCAAGGGCCGGTAGGGCAAGAGCTATGAGGGAAAAGATTGGGGGTGGCCTGGCATCTGGGTCTTGGGCTCCTGGGGCTGGGGTTGGGGGGTGTGCTTCTTGACTGGAGGAGGGAGCACGATGCTAAAAACACTTTGGTCTCACATAAGAGAAATAGGCCAGGCAAGTGGGAGTGGGTGCAGCGCCTTGTAGCCAGGATGTATGTGCCTTTTTGTATGTTTGGTGTGTTGAGATGGATGGAGGATCCCCTAAGAAGTGCCCCCAGCGCCATGGCCCTCTCCATTCCTTTATACCCCCACCCCTGCCTCAGTCTTCTGTGTCCAGAGCTCTGTTCCAAGTGCCTGATGCCCTCATTTGCTCCTGTCCCTTTCCCCACCTCCTCCCCCAACCTCTGCCTCTGGGCCTGGCTCTGCCTGTTCCTGAGTCTCCAGCTCTTTCCATCTGGCTGGACTGAGACTTCAAGTCTTGGTCCTTTCTGCCTCTTCCTGTGCCCAGCCTTTGCTCCCCTCCCGTGCTCCCCCTCCCTGCTGGCTGGCTGGCTGGCTGGCTGGTTCTTGATGCTGCCTCTCTCTTCCTCCCACGCATGCCTCCTTCTCCTTCTCGCTGAACCCCAGCTCAGGCCTCTGTGGCCTGATCAATCCTCTCCTGGTCTGAGCAGTTGGTCCTCTCTCTGCCCTCCAGCTCCCCGTTTCTTTCCCAGTCCCACTGTTCCCTGATCGTCTCTGGTTTTTCCTCCTTTTGCTCTCACCTCCACCCGTACCTTCTTCAGCCATTCCTGTCCTCATTATTATATATGGCCACCTGTTCCCCTTCCCCTCCTCCTTTGTGCCCACAGTATGCTTTTTTTTTTTCTTTCTCCAGGCCTGAGAGGCCTTATTTCCCAGATCTTCCATTTCCCAGCCCCCATTCTCTCAATCTCCTTTTCTAGGAACATGAGCTGTAAGCACACTGAGGGGCTACAAGTGTGTGGTGCTTTAGGAAGGAGGACCCCAGTTGCTGACATTTTACTAAGAGGATGGGAGGAGGTTTGTGAGCCAGGGACGAGGCAGGGATGTGGCAGGGAAGTGGCTGAGGGAGGAGTTGGAGAAAAGTGGGAAAGACCCAGGGTTTGGAGGCATGGGGTGAGACCGGAATCGGGGCTGCTCAGTACCCTGCTTGAGAGGACGGAAGACGAAGCCCCGGAAATGAGAACAGTGCAGAATATTTGTGTGCAGCTCTGTGGCTTCAAGGAGTGAAAGAAGATTCCAGATGCCTTTTGCAAGACAGGGCCATTATGTCTTGGGTCGGGTGGAAACAGGTGCCGGAGGGTAGCAGTTGTACAGCGCAAAGGCACGGTGGCACCAGAGCTCAGGGAGCAGCTGGGAGAGGGGCCAGCAGGGGCCACAGTGAAGGTGGGACATCTCAGGACAGGGCTTCAGCAAGGGACAGGAGAGGCGCCATTATCCAAAGGAGCTGGCCAGTGGGTTGAGGAGGCTGTGATTTGTGGCAGAACCTTAAAGGGTTGGGAATGAGCTAAAGGGGACTAACGAGGTGACAGAGGGGTGACAGGCAAGGGTGGGAGAGGTACGGGGTGGAGCCGAAGTCTGGGATGGGGACAGGGAAGTGGGTGGAGAATGGTGGCTGGGGTTGGAAGATTTTGGAAAGCTGAAGGCTGAGGACAAGGATCTAGGGAGGGTGTGGGTGAGAGTAGAGAAGAAGACTAGGTAGGGAGGGCCTGGGGGTGGGGAGAGGTTGTAGTATAAGGTGGGTCTGAGGATGTGTGCCACGGAGGGCGAAAATGTGGATGACTTCTGCAGTCAGCGACTATTGGCGAGACATCGGCGTTTGCCTGGGGAGGGATGACAGTTGATGCATGGGTATGAAATCTATTAAGGGGCCTGAAATGGACTTGAGAAATAGCAGTGCGGGGCGGGGTGGGGGGGGAAGAGGGACCTTTATAGGAGATGGAGACCTTAGGAAGGGAACTGGGGATCCTCGTACTTAGTCGGTTTCAAGTATTTGTCTAAGGAGGAAATAGATTGGGGACCCCCGGAAGGAGTCTCTTGGCAGCCTCACCTCATTGCCATAGAGACGTGGCTTCGGTTGCCCTGGCAATTGGGGAAGCCCCTAGGACAAGTCTAAAGCTGTCCCCGCCCTGCAGTTTAGCTAGAGACCTGGCTGCATTGAGGCCACTGACGTCAGGGACCAGGGCACGCCTCGCTTTAACCCTTTCCTTAATGAAGTGGGGGCGGGGAGAAGTGGGAACTGTAGAACAGGCTGGGTTCTGGATGCCTTTTACTATCCTCCTTCCTCCTTCCTGACGTTCTTTGCACTGCGTAGGGTGGGGGGCTCAAAGGAAAGAGGAAGGCAGGTTATTTGGGATGCACTGCGCCCACGCCCACGAATAGAAGCGTTCTGGCCTCTTGGCCCGGCTAACGGTGGGCGGGTCCAGAGCCGGAGAGGACTCTTCGAGTCTTTTTGCTGTAGGGAGTCTGTGGTACCCTAGGCCACGCCTCCCACCCGTTGTCCTGACTACCAGGCCTCCTGGAGGTGGGTCTCCCCAGGTCTTGGCTGGTCTTAGATACTGTTGCTAGGCAACCTGGTCCCTGGAGGAAGGGGTGGATTGGATGGCTGGTGGGTGAGAGAGAGGGAGGGACCAGAAGCTGGGGAAACCCCGGATTCTCATGGCGCAAGATTTAGAGCAAATGTGTGCCAAGGTGAGGGACAAATTTGGGGGATGGTTATCAAGATATTTGGGTGATTGTGAGGGTATAGAGACAGGAAGGGGACTCTAAAGAGGAGATGAGGACCTAGTGGACCTGAACCCTGGGGTGTAATGCGTAGCACGTAATGCATGTAACACCCTGTAGTGTTACATCCGGTGAGAAGCATCCCCCCCCCAGCATGCTCCCCCTTTCCCCACTCTTTACCATCTGCTGCTCCCCTTTCCGTCTGGCTGTCTCTCTCTTCCCTCTTCTCATACACCTCTTTAAACATACAGGGGCCTGCGCGTGTGCGCACACTTGTGTGTGTGTGTGTGTGTGTATGTGTGTGTGTGTGTGTGTGTGTGCGCGCACGAGTGCAGTATGTTTGTGTAACGCAGGCAGGCTGGGTCCTTGAGTTGCTTTGAAAGTGGTAGAGTGGACTTGCCTATGCAGTTCCAGGGGATCCAGACTGGTAGGGCCACCTCTGCTTATGGACTTCTCTGGAACCAAGGCTTAGGCAGCTTTCTGTCTTCTGTCTCCTCTGCCAGGCCAATTCTCCCCCTGTGATTGTCAACACGGACACCCTAGAAGCCCCAGGATATGTGAGTTGTTTAGATTTTGGGGCTGGGGACATAGCAAAAGGGTAGGGGGAGAGGAAGGGAATGACTCCTTGTATGGGGTGGGAGGGGCATGTTCTCTGACCAGAATGTCCGTCTCACTGTTTTTGTGTTTCTGTCCCGTGCTGGAGTTGCAGGTGAACGGGACAGAGGGGGAGATGGAATACGAGGAGATCACATTGGAAAGGGTGAGAGCCAGGCCCTCTGTTCACATCCCCTTGGCTCTGGGCTGGTGTTTCTCTTTTTGTGCCTATGTTTCCTAGGTGTCCTGACCCTGTGTGTTCTAGCTGCACCTTTCTAGTCCTGTCCCTTTCTCACGTCCCTTAACAGAATGGGCAGTAAGGGGAGCTGACCCTCTTGTCCTCCTTCTTCCCAGGGTAACTCAGGTCTGGGCTTCAGCATCGCAGGTGGCACCGACAACCCTCACATCGGTGACGACCCATCCATTTTCATCACCAAGATCATTCCTGGTGGGGCTGCAGCACAGGATGGCCGCCTCAGGTGGGGAGAGAAGACAGGGTTTAGAAAGCTAATACCTCCCGGAAGGTGGTGTCACATGCGTTTAATCCCAGTACCCGAGAGGGAGAAGCAGGCAGATCTCTGAGTTCGAGGCTAGCATGGCCTACAGGACAGTCAGGGCTACACAGAGAAACCCTGCCCCGAAAAACAAAACAGGACAAAAACAAAAAACAAAACAAAAAAGAAAAAAAAAGAAAGAAAGAAAAAAGAAAAAGAAAGCTAGTACTACTGGAAAGGGAGGGCTGGGCAGCAGGAAGCCCCTGGCTCTGACCCACATTGTTGGTCCCAGGGTCAACGACAGCATCCTGTTTGTAAACGAAGTGGACGTTCGGGAGGTGACCCATTCAGCTGCAGTGGAGGCCCTCAAAGAAGCAGGTTCCATCGTTCGCCTCTACGTCATGCGCCGGAAACCGCCAGCTGAGAAGGTCATGGAAATCAAACTCATCAAAGGGCCTAAAGGTAGTACTAACCCACGTGAGCACCAGTCCCCTCCCCGCTGCCCTGCTTCTCCCTGCCTCCAAGGCTTGCTTGCTCCCCAGGCCCATAGGCAGCCACGTCTCCCCTCCTGCCCTCCAGGACTTGGCTTCAGCATTGCCGGGGGCGTAGGGAACCAGCACATCCCTGGCGATAACAGCATCTACGTCACGAAGATCATCGAAGGAGGTGCTGCCCACAAGGATGGCAGGTTGCAGATTGGAGACAAGATTCTGGCGGTGAGGGCCTGCATCGTGGTTTCTCGGGTCTCGTTGCAGGCCTGGGGTGCCCACTGCCTGACCATTTCTGGCTCTGCCTGAGCTTTGCTTCCCTTGACCCCAGGTCAACAGCGTGGGGCTGGAGGACGTCATGCATGAGGATGCCGTGGCAGCCCTGAAGAACACATATGACGTTGTCTACCTAAAGGTGGCCAAGCCCAGCAATGCCTACCTGAGTGACAGCTATGCTCCCCCAGACATCACAACCTGTGAGAGCCCTCCAGACCTCAAAGCTCCTCATGACCCCTCCTAGTAATTCCTAAGACGTGCAGGACCATGGCAGCCCCTGTGGCCTACTTCATGAAATGGCCATGACCTCTGACCCTTGTGGTAGTTGGAGAGGAAATGGAAAGTCATTTGTGGAGAAGCACTCCCAACGATCGCTGATATTCTCTTGTCCAAGGGACACAGGGTCCATTTGGTTTTGTGCTTCTGATCAAATCCTTAAGTAACAGATACTTCTCACGTTCTTTAAAAATGTAGGGAAAGAGCCGAGCATGGTGGTGCAACCCTCTAATCCCGGTACTCGGGAGGCAGGTGGATCTCTGAGTAAGAGGCCAGTATGATCTATAGAACAGTTCCAGGACAGCCAATGCTACACACAAAACCCCTGTCTGGACCGCCCCCCCCCCCCCCCCCACACACACACACACACACACACACACACACACGCAGGAAAAGAACTGGACATAGGAAAAGCATGGCATACTTGCTTTTCCAGTACTTGAGAAGTCAAGGTTGGTGGGTCAGGAGTTCAAGGCTATCCTGGGCTACACAGCAGGTTTGAGGTCAGCCTTGGCTACATGAGACTGAGAAAATGGGGGAAAAAAGGGAGAAGGATAAAGGCTTCACATTTCATTTTATAAGAGCAGTTGACATGGTCACAAGGTCATGTGGGAGAAGAAACGCAGAGGCCAGTGTACCCCAACAGAGACACCCCAGTTGGTACCCATCCTCAGCAGCAGCAGCAGCAGCAGGCTAAGAGGGTACCATTGTCACAGAATAAGGTTTGTTTCAGAAACTTAATATTAGGGAACCTCTTCACTTGATTCAATATATTAAGAGTGAGCGGAATGGGGATGGTGGCCCACACCTATAATCCCAGCATTCTGGAGCCTAGGCCAGGATGATTGGAAGTTCCGGGGTAGCCCAGGCTACATAGTGAGATGAGACCCTATAAAGGAAAGAAAGAAAGTTAGGAGATGGAGTATAGATGTGAAAGTAAGCCCGGGAGTAGCGGTTGGGACACAGTGGGCAGTTCCTAGCGGCCAGCTGCGGTAGATGGTTCATGTCAGTAGAGTTCAGCTGTGCCCATCACTCGAGGAGAGAGGGCCCGGAAGCCTCTTACTGTGGTTGCTCTTTGTCGCTTCTGGCAGGCTCTCTGTGTTGGTGCTGCTGTTACTTACCAACTGCAAACTGTTCCTGGAATTTCCAATAATTAAAAAAAATCACGTATTTTTTTTTTTTTTTTGTAAGGGTGATAGGACGGAACCCAGGGTCTCATGCGTGCTGAGCAGGTGCTCTCCCGCTGAGTCACACCTCAGGCCTCACAGTCCTGTGTGATTTCTCCCTCACCATCCTCTTAGTAGAGGGAATATAGAGTGAGGAGGAAAAGTGAGGAGGAACTCCTCAGAGGGCTCCTTTTCCTTCCTTGCTGTGTTTTGTTTTTGTTTTTGTTTGTTTGTGTTTTAAAGATGGGGTCTCTCTATTTAGCCCCAGGCTGGCTTTGAACTTGTGCTGACTCACTTGTCTCAAACCCTTTGATTGCTGGATTACAGGTGCATGTCACCATGCTTGGCTTTAGACTTTTTATGTACAAGTATCTTTTTGTTGTTGTTTTGTCAAGCCAGGGTTTTTCTGTGTAGTCCTGGCTGTCCTGACCTGACTCTGTAGACAGGGCCTCAGACTCAGAGATTCACCTGCCTCTGCCTCCCGAGGGTTGGAATTAAAGGCGTGTGCCACCATCTTCTGGTTGAATCAGTGATTTCCAACCAGGGTAATTTTGTTAGGCCAGATTTATCATAACATTTTGTTAAGAGTGGATTGGGGAAAACAGGAAAGGAATATTTTTGTCATTCGACAGAAATACAAATTTGACAGGAAATATAATAAATTGATGAAGAAAATTACGAAAAAAAATATTTTGAGACAGAGTCTCATTATGTAGGTCTGGCTGGCTTGGAACTTGTTGTGTGACCAGACTGGTCTAGAATTCATTATAGAGACCAGCCTGGCTTGAAACTCAAAGAGATCCACCTGCCTCTGCCTCCCTAGTGCTGGGATTACAGGTGGGAACCACCACACCCATTGAGAATGATGGAAATATTTTTTTTCAAGATAAGGTTTCTCTGGTGTAACCTTGGCTGTTCTGAAACTCACTCTGTAGAGCAGGTTGGCCTGGCACTCAGATCTGCCTGCCTCTGCCTTCCAGGTGCTGGGATTAAAGGCACGCACCACCACCTCCCGGCACAAATGCTAAAATTTTAGTGAAGGGTATAAAGCAATGTTTTTGGATGGAAATTTTTGAAAAGTATTTTTTTTTACATTTATTTAATTTGTGTGTGTTTGTGTTTCATGTGTGTAGGTGTGTGCTCACAGGCTCACACGCAAGTGTAGAGCTCAGAGGACCATTTGTGGGAGTCAGGTCTCTCCTTTCACCATGTGGGTCCTGGGGAACAAATTCAGGAATCTTTATCCACTGAGCCTTTATGGAAAAATGTTAATATGTGAACGATCTCAACCTTCTTCAAATTATACATTTTATGGAATTCTAATCAGGATTTCAGTATTATCTTTCCCTGGCATTTATGTAGCATCTAAAGTTCAGCTGGAAAAGTGTGTGGGAGATTAACTAAGACATTTTGGGAAAGAATGAGATATTTCCTTTATCAAGTATGAGACACACCATACTCAAATTTTATGGTACTATTTGTTTTTCCTTTTTCTTTTTGAGACAAGGTCTCACTATGTAGCCAAGATTGCCCTTGAACTGGCAGTCTTCCTGCCTCAGCCTCCTAGGGCTGGGATTATAGGCATGTATATATATTATATTCAGTATATATGTTATATATTATAGGTATATATTATATTCAGCTTTATGGTACTATTCTGAACCCTATAACCTACCAAAAATACCTTGATTTTGTGTCCAGTCTTGGGCAAGAAGCATAAGAGACAGGAGGAGCAGTATATACTCGTTTGGGAGGTTGACGTAGGGGTATTGAGAATTTAAAGAAAGCCTGGGGCTACATGGAATCTGTCTCAAAAAATGGCTGGGGATGTAGTTTAGCTGATGGTGTGCTTGCCTAGCATACATGAAGCGTTTGGGTTTGATCCCCTGGCTGGATAAATCTGGGCATTATGGTACATGCTCCTAGTGCTCTGGAGGGCAGGGGAGGGACCAAAAGTTCAAGACTACACAGTGAGTTTGAGGCCAGCCGGGGCTACATGAGACCCTGTTTTTTTTTTTTTTTTTTTTAAATCCAAAACATGGCTGGGGAGCTGGCTTAGGTGGCAAGGTGCTTGCTTTGACCACAAGACCAGAGTTGGGTTCCTAACCCCAACATAAAAAGTCGGGTGCTGACTCTGAGGGGTGGTGCAGAGAAATTCCTGGAGCTCACTGGCCTGTTAGCCTAGCTGAATGTGTGAGTTCTAAGTCAGTGAGGTGGAGCTAGGCACGGTCTCTGTGAGTGCAAGGACAGCCTGGTCTACACAGTGAGTTCCAGGACAGCCAGAGCTACATAGTGAGATCCTATACAAAACTAACTAAATAAACAAACTAAAATTAAGATGGAAAATGCTTTTGAGGAAGACACCCAAAGTCAACCTCTGGCCTCTTGTGCATGCACATAAGTGCTTTCTCTCTCTCTCTCTCTCTCTCTCTCTCTCTCTCTCTCTCTCTCTCTCTCTCTCTCTCTCACACACACACACACACACACACACCAACCAGAAAACAGAAAAGTGTAAGATGAGCCTTAGGATTTGTCAATGCTCGAGGGCTCCAAAGGGACCCAAGACTGTTAGAGTCGCAGTGGACACGGGAGCCATAGTTAAGAGGATTTTCCTGGCATTCAGAATTCATTTAGTATGTGAAACACATGAAGTCATAATAATACCTAAGACAAAGCTGGGAATCAGGCGTGGTGATGGATATTTGTAGTCCCAACTATTAGGAGATTGGAGTAGGAAAACCAATGGCGCTCAACCAGGCATGCGCAGCTAAGTGAGATCCTGATTTGAGAATAAAACTCAAATCACATTGTGATCAATGGGTTGGGACTGGAATGTGTTGACATGCAGCGACTGTGTAGGTGAGCAGGTCTGGAGTTCCATCTTCATGACAAAATAATTTTCTCTCGTTACCTTGGGAGGATGCTAGGTTACCTGGAGGCACACCATTCCTCCTGAAAACGTGAAGGGAGAGAACCAGTCATTGGTCCCTTCTCTTCTGTGTAACCCTGACCACAGAGGCAGCACGAGGTTGCCATGCAGCAGTTCCTGTATGGGGGTGAGGTGCATGTTGTCTTATTGTTATTGCCTTGAGATAGGGTCTCATCTAGCCCAAGCTGACTTCAAAGTCACCATGTTACCCATGCTGGCCTTCCGTTTGTAGCTGTCTTCCTGAGGGGGATAGTGGGCTCGAACACAACACTCAGCAGGTAGGACAGTTCTTTATAAAAAAAAAGTATTACTAATGATTGTAGAATACTAATATTTTGTGGTCCCTGTGAATGTCAGAATTAGACACCACTATCAATCAACACTTGCAAGACCCTAGGTGAAAAGCTGACAGAGCACATAAGTAAGCTGATCAGGCTGATGCCACCAGAACCTGCAACTAGCCTTTTTATCTTTCTGTCTATCTGTCTGTCTGTCTATCTGTCTGTCTGTCTATCTATCTTGGAGACAGGGTCTCACTACATAGCTCTGACTGGCCTGGAGCTCACTAAACTGCCTCTGTTTCCCCAGCACCGGGATTTAAAGTGTGTGGCACCCCATCCAGCAGACTTCACTGTATCCTGCGAGATGTAGTGGGAAGCACAGGATGCCATCCTGAGAGAATATTTTCATATTGAATTTGAGTCAACTCAAGCCTGTAGGACAAGCTTAGGAAAGCAAAAACGGAAGCAGACAGGAACAGGCACACATTAAGCAAGACTGCAGAGATATAAGCAGTACTATCCCTCATAGAATATGGGAAAATGTTTTAGACAATCCAATTAAAAAAAAAATAAATGAATAGCCGTGAGGGAGAGAAATTTTGTGGATTGAGAGACCTGAGAGGCACTTTAACCGAAAGGCAGTCTGAAAAGCATGGCACTAATGCTGTCCTTTGATGGCCTTTGATGTCACCATTCCTGGTATACTAAAGACAGCTGACCTGATGTCATCTGTAAATTCCCGACCCCTGATGTGTTAATCACCAAGATACCAGCCTGGCCCTGGGCTCCCCTGGAGAAGGTGGGTGGGCGGGTTCTGTTGTCTTGGCCTTTCTGTCTCACCCGCGTCTGTCTTCCCTCAGCGTATTCTCAGCACCTGGATAATGAGATCAGTCATAGCAGCTACTTGGGCACTGACTACCCCACAGCCATGACCCCCACTTCCCCTCGGCGCTACTCCCCTGTGGCCAAGGACCTGCTGGGCGAGGAAGACATTCCTCGGGAACCCAGGCGAATTGTGATCCACCGGGGTTCCACAGGCTTGGGCTTCAACATCGTGGGTGGCGAGGACGGTGAAGGCATCTTCATCTCCTTCATCCTTGCTGGGGGCCCTGCTGACCTCAGTGGGGAGCTGCGGAAGGGGGACCAGATCCTATCGGTGAGAGAGGCCTGTGCAGGGGTTTGCACTGCCCCCTATACAGAGCTCTGTGTTCTTGAGGGCGGGGGAGGAGGGGCTGACTGGGCTCCAGCCTGGTCCTGCTGGACCATTCCCTGACCCCGGACCCAAGAATTAGTCTTCCTGTCACAGGTGACAGCCTCTTCTCCCCTTTCTAGGTCAATGGTGTTGACCTCCGCAATGCCAGCCACGAGCAGGCTGCCATTGCCCTGAAGAACGCGGGTCAGACGGTCACGATCATTGCTCAGTATAAGCCAGAAGGTATGAAGCCTAAGCTTCCCTGTCCTCCTGGCTAAACTGGTCCCCAGAACTGTCACTTTAGCTGATGGATGGCCTCAGCTGGGGTGGGGCGAGGGTGGTCGTGTGTGTGTGTGTGTATGTGTGTGTGTGTGTGTGTGTGTGTATGTGTGTGGCTTTAGGATGGGACAGAGTTCCAGAACCTTCTTGCCCTTCCTCAGAGTATAGCCGATTCGAGGCCAAGATCCATGATCTTCGGGAGCAGCTGATGAATAGTAGCCTGGGCTCAGGGACTGCATCTCTGCGGAGCAACCCCAAGAGGGGTTTCTATATCAGGTGAGAAGCTTCCTGGGCATGACGCCTGAGGCCTCCATGTGTTCTTCTCCCCCTGAACGTGTGTCCATCGCCACACAGCTCCATCCCTAAACCTTGCCTGCCTTCTGCTCTCCCACCCAGACCTGACACTCAGTCGGGGGTTCGTAGGCTTGGCTGTGCATGCTGATCTTCTAGAATACATTATCAGCACTGAAAGGCAGCCCCTGCCCCAAGCACCTTAATTGCCGTCTAGCCCCGTCACCCAAACATTTCCCTAACAGCTTTCATGGTAGGGCCCAAGTTCAGTGTCAGCAGGCATCCCTAGTACCTACCCTCCCCCCTTCCCTTCTTGCCTAGGCTGAATTTGAACTCTTGTGCTTTAATAATCTTCCTGCCTTAGACTACAGGCACTTGTCACCATGCCCAGTTTTGGGATATTTTGAGTCTTCTTGCAGCTTGGCATCCCTGTGGGAAGCCTTGGTGGGAAGGACCGCAGCTCTTTGTGCCTGTCTCCTGCCTTTCTTCTGTCTGTCTGTCTGTCTGTCTGTGTCTCTTTCTTTCTTTCTTTCTTTCTTTCTTTCTTTCTTTCTTTCTTTTCCTTTCTTCCATTTTTCCCCTGTGTGGGGGATTGAATGCAGAGCCTCATGCATGCTAGGCTTGCCCTGAGCCCACCGCTGACAACACCTCAGCTTCACCCCTGACTGCTCTAGCATTTCTTCCCTTCTCAGGGCTCCCTTTCTCATGGTTCCTCTTCCTGTCTCCTCACAAGACATCGAGGCCTCCTCCCTCCCCTTGCCTCTCTTTCCCCACCTCCTCTTTCTTTGTCCGGTTGGCTGGCCCTATCCGCCACCCTGCTGTACAGGTGTCTTAAAGCTGTCTGGCCTGCCTTGATACCATCTTGGAGGCCTAGTTCAATTCTGGCTGTTGCTTCTGGGCCATCTCCTTTGGGTTTTCCCATGGGCATGTCACCTTCAACACATCCTAGACTGTGTTTGCTGTGTTTCTCCTGGATGCTTGTGTTCCTTCTCAGGAGGCCCACATCTGTGCTCTCCCCGGCCTGCTGAAGTCTAGTAGGTCTCTAAGGGTATCTGATTCTCACTGCCAGCTGATACCATATGACCCTGGGGGCTTGTTTCTTCTCAGTTCCATTGTTTTTCTCAGCATCTTTGCTCTTTCAGAACCTGGACAGAGCTTTTAGTCCTTAGATGGTTTTGGGGTTTCTTTGTGTGTGCCACCATCAGTCCATGCGTTGTTACAGAACCCTTGCCGAGTCTGGCTGGTCCTCGAGGTGCCTGATGCATCCTTCCTTCCTGGAGTTCTCAGCCGGGCCCTGACCTGTAGTCCCTTGTGCTATAGGGCCCTGTTTGATTATGACAAGACCAAGGACTGCGGTTTCTTGAGCCAGGCCCTGAGCTTCCGCTTTGGGGATGTGCTTCATGTAATTGACGCTAGCGATGAAGAGTGGTGGCAAGCACGGCGGGTCCACTCTGACAGTGAGACCGATGACATTGGCTTCATTCCCAGCAAACGGCGGTGAGGCTCCTGGGGCCCTGCAGCTTTCCTGAGAGAGGCGTTGATGGTCACAAGGTTGGGGGGGTGCATTCAGTAGAGGACTCTTGGGGGTATGCTAGATCCTGCTGGGGACCCCGGCTCCCGTCAGTCTCCCAGAAAAGGACTTCTCACTGAGACCCATAGGGCCCAGGTGGGGCTAGGAAGATGGGATTCCCACTTGGTCCAGAGGGTGGGGCCTCACTGAGCATTTCCCTACTAGTCCCTGCTCTTCCTCCTCGTCTCCCACAGGGTTGAGCGACGAGAGTGGTCAAGGTTAAAGGCCAAGGTAGGTGGAGGGTGGATGGTGAAGCTGGTGGAGGAGGGGATGGGTGGTCTCTGAGCTCCATCCTGAACCCACCATGAGATTGGTTTTCCTTTTAGGACTGGGGCTCCAGCTCTGGATCACAGGGTAGGTAGGGGGCCTGGGAAAGCTGTGGGCTGAGTGGAGCTTGGCGTTTCCCTGGGCATTCTCGGCAAAGCAGGCGAGACGGTCTCCGGGACCCCTTGCAGACGCCCTATCTCCTTCCAGGTCGAGAAGACTCGGTTCTGAGCTATGAGACAGTGACGCAGATGGAAGGTGAGCCCTAGCCCCGGCCTCAGCCGTCCTGCCCGCCCTCCGTGCTGGCCCCTAAGCCCGGCTCTTTCTCCTCAGTGCACTATGCTCGTCCCATCATTATCCTTGGGCCCACCAAAGACCGAGCCAATGATGATCTTCTCTCTGAGTTCCCCGACAAGTTCGGATCCTGTGTCCCTCGTGAGTACGGGGGCCTTGGATAGAGATGGAGTTGGAGTCGGGGGACCCACGACACTGGGTATAGTGGGACACAGGTCACCTTAGAGGAGAGGTGCTGCCTGCCCACTTTCATGCCTACAGCCGGCAATGCTGGGCCCGAGCCTGGGAGGCCCCTGGGTATCAATTCTGTCACACTTTAGTCTCAATTCCCCCCAACAGCATCCTACCAAGGACCAGCTGGGTACCGGGGCGGGGGGTGATGTAGGCTATTATTAAGGGATGGTGGTTAGATCTTTGTGGGGTGGGATGACTTCTTGGCAGATACGACACGTCCTAAGCGGGAATACGAGATAGATGGCCGGGATTACCACTTTGTGTCCTCCCGGGAGAAAATGGAGAAGGACATTCAGGCGCACAAGTTCATTGAGGCTGGCCAGTATAACAGCCACCTCTACGGGACCAGTGTCCAGTCTGTGCGAGAGGTAGCAGAGCAGGTAAGAGCTGGTGGCACCGCATCCTCTTCCTGCCCTCTCCCTACCCCAGTGCCTCCCTCCAGCTCTCTCTAACTCTCTTTCTCTCTGTCTCTTTCCCTGCTGGGTCTGCACTCCGCTCCTCCACCTCCTCCTCCTCTCGGGCAACTCTGACCGCCTGCTCTTTTGTGGCCCGCCACCCTTGCTTCCTGACCCCACACTCCCCACTGCCATCTGTCCCCGTCTCTCCACCGCTTCCCACTCCTTGCCCCATTTCTCCTCTCTTCCTGGGGCTTTGCCTTTGGTGGCTTGGCCTCCCCCAACTTGTTCCATCCTTTCTTCCTGACTCCCCTCTGCTCCGTTCTCTCTCTCCCCTAATGGGGGGATCCCCACTACCCCCTCTCTCACCCCTCCTTTAACTCCTTTTCTCTACTGCTCCCCACCCTGCCTGCCCTCTCTCTCTGGCTCTTGCCTCCATCTGCCTCCCCTCCCTCCCATCTGTCTCTCCTGTTCCTTCCATCTGTCTGTCCTCTGTCTGTCCTCCTCTCCCTCCCCCCTCTACCCTAATTCCTTTATCCTTTTCCCTTCACCATCTTTCCCTACCTGCCCTGATCTGCCTTCTGCATCCCACCTCTACTGCCCTTGCCCTTACTCCGCCTTCATCTTTTGGGTCCTCTCTTCGTCTGTCTCCTACACTCTGTTCTGCCCCTTCCCTGCCCTGTTGTGCTTGGCTCTCCATTTTCCATTTCCCTTTCCTCTCTATTGGTCACTCTATCCACACCTCTTTCTGTTCTCTTGCCTACACGTCCTTTGACATCTGTCACTTCCCCTTTGGCCACCCTCCTGCCCCCACCTTTCTCTATTCTGTGTTTCTTCCTGGCACCTCTGTCTGTCCTCTCCTGCTACCTGCTGGTCCCCCTCCGCCTACCCTGCCTGCCCCCAGGGGAAGCACTGCATCCTCGATGTCTCGGCCAATGCCGTGCGGCGGCTGCAGGCGGCCCACCTGCACCCTATCGCCATCTTCATCCGTCCCCGCTCCCTGGAGAATGTGCTGTGAGTACGGTTCTGGGGGCTCCCCCTCTGCTCCCCACGCTTGTGATGTGGGCTCTCAAGGGCCTACTTGATCTGTCCTCTCAGAACCTTGGACAGCAGTTCCTATTGCTCTCAGAGAGCTGGATTGAGAGTTGAGAGTCGGGGCTGAGCTATGGCAGGCCTTGCCCGCTTCTCCTGTCTTGGGCTAGGCAGTTCTAGAGTTTGCAGTAGTCTCCCTGGGGCATACACAGACTGGGGCAAGTCAGAACCTCAGAGGCAGTTGGAAGATGGAGTCTGGATCCCTTTGGTGGGACTAAAAGTTGGAAGGATGAGTTCCAGAGAGGTTCTGGATGGGGTGGGTTTGCCATGAGTAGCCCCAGAGGAAATCAGAAATTATATTGTTTGCTATGTGTTCCAACAAAGAGAAATGAAGTTTCAGCTTAGCATGCCAGGATGGAGGAGGTAAAATGCAGAGAGGGGCCCATCCCTCAGAGCTGCATTTCTCTCCCTCCTGACAGAGAGATCAATAAGCGGATCACAGAGGAGCAAGCCCGGAAAGCCTTTGACAGAGCCACTAAACTGGAGCAGGAATTCACAGAGTGCTTCTCAGGTGAGAGGTCCCCACGAGCCCTGAGGACAGAGAGTCTTTTCTGAGGTTCGGTGGAGCTGCTCACCTGGGTCGGTGTGGGAGGAGGTGTCCTGTCAGTGGGCTCGGGGACTCACGGCTCCTGGCTGAAGGAGGAGAAGATGCTCCTTGTCTGGGCTCCTTGGTCACGTGTCCCTGCTCCTCCCGACTCGCAGCCATCGTGGAGGGCGACAGCTTTGAGGAGATCTACCACAAAGTGAAGCGTGTCATTGAAGACCTCTCAGGCCCCTACATCTGGGTCCCAGCCCGAGAGAGACTCTGATTCCTGCCCTGGCTTGGCCTGGACTCACCCCGCCTCCATCGCCTGGGCCCTTGGTCTGGACTGAATAGCCCAAGCCCTTCGCGCCCCAGCCTCCCTTCCCACCCTTCTTATTTATTTCCTTTCTAACTGGATCTAGCCCACTGGAGGGGGGACACTCCTCTGCATGTATTCCTGTACCCCAGATCAGGGCTCCTGGACCCCAGGAACTTGGGGTCTGGGGGGGCTGGGCTCCTGGTTCCGAGCCCTTGCTCCTTAGGACCCCCTACCCCTGCCCGCCCCCATGCACACACAGACCCACTGGGGGCCTCTGCCCTCCCCATTTCTCCCACATACATTCCAGAAGTCAGGGCCCCTCTCAAGGAGTACCCGCTGTAGGGATGCAGGACCGCAGGCTTCCGCGCTCTCCTGAGGCAGGGGCTGGGGTCACCCCTGCCCCATCATAACTCCCCATGTCATTTGATTTCTCTTTATTTTCTCCATTGTTTTCTTCTCAAAGGTGGTTTTTGGGGGGAGAAGTAGGGAGACTCTACTGCAGGTTCCCTGTCTTCCACACGCCTCCCACCTTTTTTCTTTGCTGGTTTGCATGAGTGGAAGGTCTAACCGTGGCTTTTTTTTTTCTGGGATTGTTTTCTTTTTTCTTTTTTCTTTTTTTTTGGGGGGGGAAAGGGAGGGATGGGTCTAGGGAGTGGGGAAT
>NW_026068017.1:3819075-3850148 GCF_014885135.2 Alexandromys fortis | reverse complement strand
TTTATTATGTATACAGTATTCTTCCTGCGGGCCTCATTACAGATGGTTGTGAGCCACCATGTGGTTGCTGGGAATTGAACTCAGGACCTTTGGAAGAGTAGGCAATGCTCTTAACCGCTGAGCCATCTCTCCAGCCCCTGTTTTATTACTTTGAGAGAGAGAGTCTTAGGTTCCCAGCCTGGCCTCCAACTACGTCTTAGGCGAGGAAGACCTTGCACGGGCGTTCTGCCCCCACCTCCCGAGGGCTGGGGTTAGAGGTGTCCACCGCCATGCCTGTTTCGCATTATTTTTAAGCGACTTGAGTGATCTGTGTACCTGACAATTACACACATCGAGAAACTCGCATAGTTAGGAATTTCCCCTCCTCATCGCACACATCCACGGAAGTGTGGCTAGCAGTGCGGAGGGTGTTATTCTAGGTCTACAGAGACTGCTTTCCTGGGGTCCCCTCAAGCCCGGGGCCACAGGCTGGGCAAACATTGTACTACTGAACTATGTCCTCATCTCCTTTGATCCCTTGAGGTAAATTAAAATTTTTTTTGAGATACAGTCTTTTAATCATGTAGCTCTCTGGCTTTCTGGAACCCATTATGTAGACCCAGCTGACCTCGAACTCAGAGCTCCACCTGTTTCTGCCTCACAAATGGAGATTAAGGGCATGCGCCATCACTGCCCGGCTCATCGGGCCTTCTCAGTCTCCTCACGGTGCACTTCTGCAGGTGCCTTCTGCTCCTGCCTCCCGAGGGCTGCGACTGAATGTGCATCGTCATTCTTGGCACCAGACTGAAAATGTTTTAATTTAATATTTTGGTGTGTGGGGCTGGAAAGATGGCTCAGAGGTTAAGAGCACTTGCTGCTTTTGCAGAGGACCCAGGTTCAATCCCCAGTACCCTTACGATGACACACAAATGTCTGTAATCCTAGCTCCAGGAGACCAACAGACATGCACCTGGTGTGCATGCAAGACGTTCAGACACTCATAGGAAAATAAATTTAACAAATAAAAATTTTATATGTACGAGTGCTTTGCCTGTATGTGTGTCTGTGCACTATGTGTCTGCCAGATGCCGTCAGAGGCCAGGAGAAGGCGTCAGGCCCCTGGAACTGGAATTACACATGGTTGTGAGCCACCACGTGGGTGCTGTGAGTCAAACTCAGGTCCCCTGGGAGAGCAGCCAGTGCTCTAACCACTGAGCCACCTCCTCGGCCCCAGAAGGCAGAGAAGTGCCCTGGACACTAAACTGACTTGGATTCAAATCATGGTTTCCTCTTTCCTAACCCTCTTTATGTCTTTCATCAAATCCCCGTTGGATCTTTTTTTTGATTCCAGCCCATGTTCTAAATATAGAGACAGCAACACCCCTGGTTTCAGGGAACTTGGGATCCTTCAGTGGGGATAAAAAAAAAAAAAGAATGAAAATGGATACAGATAATTTATTTTTTTGATGTGCACTGTGTTTTGCTTGCTTGTGTGTCTGTGTGAGGGTACCATATTCCCTGGAACTGGAGTTACAGACATCTGTGAGCAGCCTTGTGGGTGCTGGGGAATTGAACCCAGGACCTCTAAAAAAACAACCAGTGCTCTTAGTGAGCCATCCTCCCAGCTCCGGATGCAGATAACTTAAAGTGACAGGTGCTATGACATAAAGTGACCATTGGGCATCTGTTTAAGCGGGTGGTGGTGGCACACACCTTTAATCACAGCACTTGGGAGGCAGAGGCAGGTGGATCTCCAAGTCTGAGGCCAGCCTGGTCTACAGAGAGAGTGCCAGGACAGCCAGGACTATACAGAGAAACCCTGTTCAAAAGATCAAAACAAGCAAGCAAACAAAAGAGGACATGGGTACTTGTCTCAGGCTAGTTTAGGTGCGTGGCCTCCCTTGGAGCAACACTGTGTGAGAGATGGCAAAGACAGGTGGAGGAGGTCGGGGGTGGGGGGCAGCCGCACATAGGGGTTAAGTTTGGAAGTCGAGGGCCAAGGAGAGCACTGGGCGTGGCAGGGGCCGAGAAGCATGCAGAATCCAGCTTAGAGGCCTTTATGTGCTTTCTAGCCCCAGGGTCGTGGAAAGCCATCAGAGGGGCTGGAGAGACGGCTCAGTGGGAAAAGGTGCTTGCTGTCAAGCCTGACGACACGAGTTCGATTCTTTATAGGGGACCCACATGATGGAAGGAAAGAAGCTGCCCTCTGACCTCTGCATGCACACATCCACACAATAAATAAATGTTAAGATGCAAAACAAAACTAAAAACAACAACAACAAAAAAGGAGAACTAACAGAATCGCAGGATTCTAGTTTGGCAAGAGGACTCTAGGTGCCAGTAGAGAACATACAGTAGGGGGCGACAGAGAGCCTGAAATTAGTTGCCCCATTGATAGGCTACTTTGGATCGGTGTAACCTCTCATCCTGCTTCCCTACCTGTAAAGTGGGGTAGTAACTGCCAACCTGTCGGGGTCCTTACGAGGAATGATACGGAGCAGCGCTTGTAAAACCCTTAGCCCTGGATGCGGTCCACGGAAGGAAGTAGTCACTATGTGTGATTGGCTCTGGCTCCTTTCGGTTACTGGATAAACCTGAAAGTTACATAAAAACCACCGCATTCGGTATTTTAAAATCCTTTTCTTAAATTCTCACCCCGTGAAAGGAAAGAGACAGAGAAACACTGGGGCCACAGAACCCCAATTGCTCTAAGGCTGCAAACTTAGGGTGTACCTGGGTTGGAAAGAGTGAAATCGGGGAGGTGCAAGGCAGAATAGAGAGGGACCCTGCTGGACTGTGGTGGCTTATGCTTCCTTTGTCTTCGAAGGAGGGCTCTGTCAACTGTAGAGTTGGGGTACTGAGGTCCCCAGCACGTGTCAGCTCCAATCGTACACCTGGTGCAGGGCCCATCTCACCCTGGCTGTCGGTCTCTCGCTCCCCGCCCCAGCTTTAGTCCCAGCATCCATCGCACAAGCTCTTGGGCTTCATCTCAGCCCTCACGTATTTCAATGCTTCATCCCTGGTTGGTGGAACGTTTTGGGAAGAGTTAAGTGGTGTGACCTTGTTTGGGAAAGTGTGTCACCAGGGTTGGACTTTGAGGTCTAAAGAGCCCACCGGTCTTGCTCTCTGCTTCCCATTTGTGGAGCAGATGTAAGCTCTCAGCTACGGCGCCAGCGCCATGCTGGTCTGCTGCCCTGCTCCCTCGCCCTGTGAAACTGTAAGCAGCTCCCGATTAAATGCTTTCTTTTTTCTTTTCTTAAATAAGTTGCTTTGGTCATGGTGTCTCTTTACAGCAAGGGAAAAGTAATCAAGACACAACCCAACTCTTGCCGGGCTGCTGGTGAGAATGGGCAGTCTGCACACAGCACTCAGTCTGGGCCTGCATGGAACTAAGAACTGCTGGCTCATCACTTCAGCATGGACGAACCCTTGAGATGGGCATTAATCCAACTTCTCAGAGGAGCCCAGAATTGTCTGATAACAGGCTTCACGCTTCTCTCCCATCCTTCAGGGTACCTCTCGCTAATCCTTAGCACTCACTGACTCAGCATGGCCATTCCTTCAGCCTTGTAGCGCTTCAGGGCTCTCCCAACCTGAAAAATACTTTCCTCTTTCTGGTTTTCCCCAAAGGAGACTCGTTTTCCCTCTCTTCTTGGTCACCTCCAGCTCCCATTTGGCATCCCTGGTCCGCATTTTCTGTTCCCCCCTGGCCAGGGATTCCGGCTGTGTTTGTTGTTGTTGCTGCTGGGAAAAGATACCTGAGAAAACAACTTAAAAGAAGAAGCATTTGCTTTGGTTTAGGGTGTCAGAGGTCTCAAGCCATGCTCTGCTGGCTTCATCACTTTGGGCCTGTGGTGAGGCAGAAGTTATGGCAGTTTAGGGGTGCGGTAGAGAAGGGGTGCTTTACCGCATGGCAGCCAGGGAACTGCGATGGGGAGGAAGAGCCCCAGGACAAGATGTACCCTTAGAGGCACACTCTTGACTGGTCTTGTTGCTTTTGGGCTACTTAGTCCCCCTGACCCAATTTCTACTCCTAGGCTAGGCTGTTGAATGCTTTTGATAGGTGGCTTCACCATAGTGTTGCCTGCACCCACCCCCTTCCTGGGCACTGGGCCCAAGGCTTTGGGCATGCCAGGGAAGCTCCCTACCACCAAGTGACATCTCTAGCGGAGCCACAACTCTTAACCGGCCCCACAGTGTGGCCACACCATCTTTAAATGTATTGATCACACAGTGGTATCAGTGAGGCATCTGGTTTTTTATTTTTTTTTCTGGTATTTTCAAGACAGGGTTTCTCTGTGTAGCTCCAGCTGTCCTAGAACTCGCTCTGTAGACCAGGCAGACCTCAGACTCACGGAGATTCACCTGCCTCTGCCTCCTGAGTGCTGGGATTAAAGGTGTGCGCCACCACTGCCTGGCTTCAGTAAGGCGTCTTAGCGCACACGTCTTCCTGGTATGTGTTCCCTCCTTCAGGATGGTCCCAGGAATTCTTGCCTCCTGTGTGGGATTCACACTGTTAGTTCTTTTCCACAATGATCAAGACGGGTAGGACAGTGTGGGGATGGTGGGCCGTTACTCTGAGGCTAGGCCAGCATTTACGCCATGAGGACATTCAAGCAGCCTTGTGGAGAGGCTCCACGGTGAGGGACAGGACTCTAAGGTTCAGCCAGCAGTAATTTTCCTATCATCTGTGTGAGTCCTGTTGTCAGTTGACTCCCCAGCCTCAGTCCAGTCTTTCAGAGAACACGACCACTGACTAAGGTCCTGGTGTACCCTCAGGAGAGATTCTGAGCTGGAACCAATGGGCTAAGCCACACTTTGATCTTTGCAATGAGACTGTCTGTGTTCATTGTTAAAGCTGTTAGGTTGTGAAGTAATTATTTTATAGTATGTGACTAGTGCCCAGTAGTGCGGGGCTATCATACATACATCCTAAAATGTGTCTGTCTAAATAGAGATCTATTGGAAAGGGATGAAAAACTACACACGCATGTCCACACACACACACCATCCACACCTACACTTATTGTGCACATGCACACACAAACTCAAACAATACACACAACACAGTCCTATACTTCTTCTGTCTTATCTATGAGCTTAGGCCTGGCTCTAGGATACAAACCAGATTTTCAAATGCCTTCTTCCTGCACAATCTGCAAATAGAAAGATGCAAAACCCCCAAGTTTACTGTCTTTTGCAGACTTACAAGCCAATGCCAAGGTGTCATCAGCATCTAGAGACCAAGAAGCTAGGTGTGTCCTCATCCCTACACCTCGCTCCCTCACCCCAACACCCCACCTTGCTCTCTGCCAGTTACCTCTGTGAGTGTAACTACAATTCGGACTGCATCCATGTCTGCTTGTTTGCCAGAATAAACTAGATCATAAATGGCAAAATCAGTGAGTGTTAAATTAATGGCCCAATTTTCACCAAAATCACTGGCAGCAAGCCTAGTCCATGTAAACATGAGGATTTTTAGGACGGAGACAAACAAGGACACAGAGCGGCTGCATTTATGTAAGCAATGTTCTCCCGAATAGCTCACAGGATCTAGACGGCACACTGGGAGCCCAGTTCTCAGTCTAACACGGGGCCTAGCCGTGTTAACACCGCTCATTTTCCCAGCTGTCCGTTGAGGTCTGATAGGCATCTCTGAAGTCCTCAGGACTGTAAGAGGGACATCTCTGGGAAATTGGGGACCTAGTGTGTGGACCAGCTGGAAACCCTGTTCTGGGTAAAGTGTTGGAGGCAGCATACAGGGTCCCAATCTGTTTTAGTCTGTGCTCTTCTGTGCAGTATGGCAGGAAGGCAGCTTGCTTTCCAGGGCCTCAGCCTTCTTGCCCGAAGAATGGGTTGTTCTCTGGGGCTGAGAAAGATTGAAGCCCTGGGACACAATCAGGGCTTTCTTGGCCCCAATCCTAGGGGGTACCAGCTTCTGTCACCTCCATGCTTCTTGGAGGACCACACGAGAGTGAGTGGGTCAGGCTAGGGCTGGGAAGCCAGGTGCCGAGCCCCCAAGAATCTACAGGCTGCAATTATAATGCCAAGGTCACAGGGCAGGATTGGGCAAGAGCAGGGATCAGTTGGTGACTCTGATTTTTGCCAGAGATATTTGGAGATAGGGACGATTCTGGGAAATTCAGAACTGAAAGGGGGAGGGCCCTGAGAGGAAACAACAAAGGCCTCCCTGGCCTTTTTAGTTCTGTCTCCCATAAAAATGTAAAGAGTATTGAGGTGGGGCATAACAAGTGCACCTGTGTGTGTTTCTGTGTGTGTGTGTGTGTGTGTGTGTGAGGGGGGCGGTCAGGAGACTACCCTTCTCTGAAAAACAGAACAGAGGTTACCCAGGCCTTCCTTCCACCCAAACACCTCCCCAGTTCCTAATCTATTTCCACCTCTGTTTAAGGTCCAAAGTCCTGGCATTGGTGATGCCAGGTTCAGCGTGCTCAGACACACAGACAGCTGGACACACAGGACCCTTGGATGGACCCTGTCCCCTCCTGTCCCATTGTTCAGTGCTGTCCACCTGGTTTTCAGGCTTCAGCCCCCTTCTTAACTTGAGTTCTGAGTGGTGTTGAGAGACGGACCTTCAGTAAGTAAAGCGGGGTGAGAAAATGCTGGAGGCGGGCAAGTGAGAGAGAGAGAGTGGAGGGTCTGTGTGTATGTGTGTGTGTGTGTGTGTGTGTGTGTGTGAATAGGCAGGCATAGATTTTTCTTAGGATGTAGCCTTGGCTGGCCTGAAACTAGCCATGTATACCAGGCTGGCCTTGAACTCAGAGATCCACCTGAGTATGCTTCCCAAGAGCTGGGATTAAAAGCATATACCACCATGCCCAGCTAAAGGGTAGATTTTTGGACATCAGGCTTGGGAGCAGATGGCGGGAAGAAGGAAGGTGCTGTTCTCCTGGAGGATACCCAGTCAGATGTAGACGGGACAGGGTTTCTTCCAGCTCCGGGCCTATTAGCCCCAGCCTGGGCTCTAATCCTGGCTGTCCTAGGTCCCACTCTAGTGCTAAGATGACAAAGGATTACCAAGATCTCCAGCACCTGGACAACGAGGAGAATGACCATCACCAACTCCGGAGAGGTGAGGGTGCTCCCCACCTAAGAGCGTCCATGGCTCTGTCCCTCCTGCTTTCCCTGGTGACCCCTAGCTCTGGCCCATGCACTCAGAAAAGAGTGGCTGAGTCACTGGGGGAGTGACTGGGGAGCAGGGTACAGGGCACAGGGCTGGAGTCCTTCTCGATTGCAGTTGCCCAAGCTTCCTCTCCAGGTCTCGTACTTCTCAAGACCCCAGGCAGTGGGTGAATCCTACTGAGTGAAGGCTGGGAATATGGGTTTGTTGTCGGTCTCTTCTGAAGCTAGGTCCCTTGTCCTCTTCAGTTTTGACGGCATGTATGTGGTGGTTGGGGTGGCCAGGACCAGCTTGGCCTAGGGGCTAGGTTGAGGGTCTCTGCATTTAAAACAAAACCGTCTCCCCACTTCTTTGTCCTCTGCTCAGGACTGTTGTGTGTAAGCAGAACAAGGTCAGAACTCTTGAGGTATCTCAGCTGGGCAATGTGCAGGAAGCAGCCCTGGGGAGGGGAAGGGGAGAAGACTCCACACTCCAACTGACAGGGCTAAGTGTCATTTTCTCCCTTGGCGGGAGAGACTCATCTCTCCCCACATGCAGCCAAAACCGCACAGGATTCACAGAGAGAGGGAGAAACCCACCTTTCCCACACTTTGGTGGAGCAGAGACTCCCCAGGTGCAGGCAGCTGTTCATTGTCTGTAATGACACTATTGTGCCACGAGGTGGCAGCAGAGGCTCAGGACCTCGGCAACGCTAGGGCAGGTCAAAGCTTTGCACTTCCGAGATAACCCCTTTTCTTCCCCATCTTAGTTGCTTCCGGTCCTGCAGAGTTACCCACTACCCACATTTCCTTCCTTCTTTCTTTCTTTCTTTCTTTCTTTCTTTCTTTCTTTCTTTCTTTCTTTCTTTCTTTTTTGGTTTTTCGAGACAGGGTTTCTCTGTGGCTTTGGAGCCTGTCCTGGAACTAGCTCTGTAGACCAGGCTGGTCTCGAACTCACAGAGATCCGCCTGCCTCTGCCTCCCGAGTGCTGGGATTAAAGGCGTGCACCACCATCGCCCGGCTACCACATTTCTTAATATATATGGTTTCTCTTAGTTTATTGGAGAGCTTAGTGTGCGCTCTTCCTAGGACCACGGGATCTACACGGGGTTGGCCTGGGCTGGTGAATTCCTGACTCCTCTTTCAGGGCCGCCTCCCACTCCACCGCTCCTGCATCGTCTCTGCTCTGGATCCCGCCTCCTCCTGCTCTCCTTGGGCCTCAGCCTCCCGTTGCTGGTGGTTGTCGGTGTGATCGCATCCCAAAGTGGGTGGCCAGGGCTGGGCAGAGAAAGGGGCAACTTGTATGCAGAGGTGGGTGGGCACAGACAACTTATTTTTTTTCATACCCGCATCCTCTCTTGCCTAGACTCCCAACTCCGGGGCGACCTCCTGGCTCTAAAGCAGAATTTCAGCAACTTCACTGTGAGCACTGAGGACCAGGTCAAGGTCCTAGGCACCCAGGGTGAGGGGGGTGGGGCCTGGGGCCTGGGGTGGGGCTGAGGGATGGTGCTGCTATCAGAATACTCAACAAGATTCTCCTCTAGGAGTTAGCGTGGGAAGAAAGATGAAGCAACTGGAGTCACAGCTGGAGAAACAGCAACAGGATCTGAGTGAAGGTGGGGGGGGAGGGAGAGGGAAGGGGAAGTGATGGTGAGAGAGAGGGAGGGGGTGAGAGTGAGAGAGGGGGAGAGGTTAGGATGAGGGGGAGAGGTGATGGGGAGGGGGAGGAGAGGGGGAAGGGAGGGGAAAGGTGAGGGAGAAGGGCATGGGGGAAGGGTTGCTGGTCTTTCTGCCCAGATCAAAGCCATGGCCAGAGGTCTGTGCTAATTGGTTGTTCCCTCCACTCCCTTCTGTCCTTGGCCTCCCCAGACCACTCCAGCTTGCTGTTGCACGTGAAGCAGTTAGTGTCTGACCTGCGCAGCCTGAGCTGTCAGATGGCGGCCCTTCAGGGCAACGGTGAGGGATGCGGTTACCAGCCCCATTTTCTTGCCCACCCCCCATCCACGGTAGTATCTGAGCCCTTTACCGCCCTCCCCACCTCCTCAGGCTCTTACAGGACCTGCTGCCCCATCAACTGGGTGGAGTACGAAGGCAGCTGCTACTGGTTCTCCAGCTCCGCCAGGCCCTGGGCTGAGGCGGACAAGTACTGCCAGCTGGAGAATGCCCACCTGGTGGTGGTGACCTCTTGGGACAAGCAGGTGGGTCACAGTGGGTTCTTCTGGGATGCCGGATGGTGGAAGGAAGGGGCCACCTGCTCTGTTTCTTTCCTCAGAAATTTGTCCAGCACCACATGGGCCCTGTAAACACTTGGATTGGCCTAACCGACCAGAGCGGGCCCTGGCGATGGGTGGATGGGACCGACTATGAGACGAACTTCAAGTGAGTGTCTGCCGTCTGGGTGGGGGCACCCTGCCTTCCCAGCCTGTGTCTCTAAGGCTGGAGCTCTTCTCGGAACATGGCTGAGAGTCTGATTTGTCTTTTGTCTGTAGGAACTGGAGACCAGGGCAGCCGGATGACTGGTACGGGCATGGGCTTGGAGGAGGTGAGGACTGTGCCCACCTCACCAATGATGGCCGCTGGAATGATGACGTCTGCAGGAGGCCCTACCGTTGGGCCTGTGAGACAAAGCTGAACAAGACCGGCTAGGAGCTCCCTCCCCTTAACTTATTTCTCCAGTGCCTCAAGCTGCCGAAGTCTGGGATTGGGAGAGCCTAGCTGGGGGTCTCCACAGCCTTAGGGATTCTCATCTAGGGTTTCAGGGAAGGGTAAAGAACGGTGTTGGAGGGGTGTGGCATGACCTGGTGGGGTGGGGTCATGGGGACCTGGGACACTGGGCAGTGTGCAGCTTACTGTTGTCCACTTTCTTTTTAAAGTAAAAAGGAGAGAAATATGCTTATCCGCCCACGATCTGTCTGGTCACTGGGGCTGGCTAGCTTGGGGAAGGCCTTGGCCTGCCCTGCCTGTTAGCAGCCTGGCTTTGCTATGTGCAGGTGTGCCTGCTTGAGGACGTTATTCCGTCCTTAAGTCTCAGCTGGGAAACAGGATTGATCTGGCAGGCTCTCTAGAGAACTGCAGCCCCCAGCACTGAGTGTGACAGTGACTGGGAACGAAGTACACTGGCCTGTCGTGTTCATCACAATAAAAGTCGAAGACCAAATAAGCGTGGCAAATACGCAACTCGGGGTCACAAACACATGAGGGCAAAGCGTTAATAATAGTGTGATCAACAACCAAGGAGCGAGTTGGGACAATCACAGACACCTTACAGACTTGGAATTATTAATAAGACTGGCAAGATGTTTGCCTGTAAGTAATGCCAAAATACAAGAAATGACTTATATACATGCACATACATGTATGCACATATACATATGCACACACACACATATATATATACATAATGTATCTACACATGTCTTTATAAATGATGAAGCATGTATGTGTTCTTTTTTCATACACAAGGCAGGAAAATAATATTTTTCCTCTACAGAAAAGATTGGCAAATCTCATGGCTAAAATTAGAAGCAAGCAACAGATTTGGATGAACTAGTTGCAGCATTTATAACGAGCAATTAATATCCAGACTACAAAGAACTACAAAATCGCAAGAGGAAATCTCAGCAGAGAAATGTGAGAAGATGCTGTAGTAAACACTTGTCACTTCTATCTGAGGGAACTCTTCCCATGTTCACAGCGGCCAGCAGCCAGCCTCCTGCCTCCTGCCTCCCCGCCGGAGCTGCCTGCCTCCTGCCTCCTGCCTCCTGCCTCCTGCCTCCTGCCTCCTGCCTCCAGCCTCCCTGCCGGAGCTGCCTGCCTCCTGCCTCCTGCCTCCTGCCTCCTGCCTCCCTGCCGGAGCTGCCTGCGGGCCTGTGCTAGGAAGTTATCTTGAGTATATGATGCAAATTTGAAGCAATAGTTGCCGTATGTGGATCATGTTGAAAAGGGCTAGAGAGATGGCTAATCAGTTAAGAAAGTGTATCGCTCTTCCAGAGGTCCTAAATTGGATTCCCGGCAACCACAACAGCCTGTAACTCCAGCTCCAGGGGATCTGACACCTCTGGTTTCTGTAGGCATCCACACACACATGACATACACCCACACAGATATACACACAGTTCACATGTTAAAAATAAAAGTTTTATTTATTTATTTTTTTTTTTGAGACAGGGTTTCTCTATGTAGCTCTGGCTGTCTTGGAACTTGCTCTATAGACCAGGTTAGTTGAACTCACAGAGATCTACCTGCCCTGCCTGGCCTTTAAGAACATAAATTCTTAAAACTCATTTTTTAAGATTTGTTTTGCCAGGCTGCAGAGGTGAATGCCTTTAATCCCAGCACTCAGGAGGCAGAGGCAGATAGATCTTTGTGAGTGTGAGGCCAGCCTGGTTTACAGAGTGAGTTCCAGGACATCCAGGACTATTTCACAGAGAAAACCTGTCTTGAAAATCAAAAATTATAAAAAAAAATACCTTATGTAAAATATGCAAACTGAAAAATAATCCTAGAGTGTGCGCCCATCTACATAGCCATAAAGACAGAAAGAAAAACCTCCAAACAGCGGCGATGGAAAATCCTGTGGTAGAAATATGCAGATACATTATGATTTATCAATGGATGATCTCATCTGATAAATCTGTTATGAGCTGTGAGTGCATTTTGCTTGTGTGCGCATGCATTGTTATTCCTGGAGACCAAGGCTGATGTTGAGTGTCCTTCTCAATCGCTCTCTACCTTGTTATTTTTTAAAAATTATTTATTGGGGCTGGAGAGATGGCTCAGAGGTTAAGAGCATTGCCTGCTCTTCCAAAGGTCCTGAGTTCAATTCCCAACAACCACATGGTGGCTCACAACCATCTGTAATGGGGTCTGGTGCCCTCTTCTGGCCTTTAGGCATACACACAGACAGAATATTATATACATAATAAATATTTAAAAAAATAAAAATTCTTTATTTATTATGTATACAGTGTTCTGCCTGCATGTATGACTGCAGACCATAAGAGGGCACCAGATCTCATTACAGATGGTTGTGAGCCACCATGTGGGTGCTTAGAATTGAACTCAGGACCTTTGGAAGATCAGGCAGTGCTCTTAACCTCTGAGCCATCTCTCCAGCCCCTACCTTGTTATTTTTGAGGCAGGGTCCCTCACTGAACCTGGATCTCACAGATCTGGCTAGACTGGCTGACCAACAAGTCTAGACTGAGCAGTGTTTTAATTAATACAGTTTCTGTGCGATTATCTTGGGTTTAAGCAGCTGGGAATGAACAAGAAGTCTCCTACAACACCCCAGTCTCTGCCTTCCAACTGCTGGGTTTATTGTCAAATAATGCTATGCCTGGGTTATCATTATTTTTCCATGGGTGCTGGGGTCAACGCAGGTCCTAAAGCTTCTGTGGCGTTCTCTGTACTGACTCTGCTGTCTCCCCAATTGGCGCATGCGTTTATAGTACACCCGAACTACTGACCATCACGCGTGGTACAGAGGACATGGGTTGTCTCTCCTTCTGACAGTGTGGCTTACTGTGTGCTGTGACTCTGTCACCCTCTGGGCTGTAAAGCCAAGTCGACCCTTTGTTCCTCAAGCTGCTTTTGGTCAGTATTTTATCACAGCAACAGGGACTCCAACTAGAGCAGGGATCGCATGGCATATTGCTTGCCCAGGAAAAGGTCTAAATTCAAAATCCAAAGCATGTATCTGTCACAGGCAGGCCGTGTTTTCACTGTAAGGTAGAAGAATCCTAAGCTGATCCTTCTGAAGTTCGGTGCCTTTCTGCAGCTGACGCTACCGGCTTTGTACTCCGCTCTGCTCCGCAGAGCTCCTCATCCAGAAAGCTCTCCTGAGTGCTCGAACTCTCCCCAGACACTGCATTCTCTTCAGTACCCGAAACCAATTGTGGTTTCGAATGTAACATTGGCAAGTGTGGGGGGCACTGGCTTAGACTTGGGGTGAGGCAAACTGAGGAGGGCTATAGAGCTGTGTGCATACCACGAACCTTTCAGCAGTGTTTAAAATGGTAAGACGCTGGAGGACGACAGAGGACGAAGCAGGCAGCGGTAGCTAGCTGGGTCATAGAGCAGGGCACGTGTGTGTGTGTGTGTGTGTGTGTGTGTGTGTGTGTTGCCAACGTGTGGTCCAGGAGTGGCAAGGAGAGGGAACCATATTCACCTGGGTTTTGATGTCCCCACCTCTGGTTCTCTGGGCACAACACAGCCATTGCTATCTGTCGTCTCTGTGGTCCCTTTGTCTCTGACTCTTCCTTCCCTGGAGCATCACGGAGCTCCCTGCTCTGAGTCAGGCTGAGCCGCCTCTGCATGGCCGCTGGACGCAGGCAGGTGTAATGATTCCTTGGCAAGAGGGAAACATTAGGAGTCAGAATCCAGAGGGGTCTGTCTCTGTTTGAGTGTCTCCTAAGAGTAGGGCCTGAGGGAAGGAGTTGAGGGAGGTGGTTTCTTAGGAGCTGAAGAAGCCTGTGGGGTGGGAAGGAGGACAGTGAAAGTGGCCATCACCCAGTTGCTGCCTGTGTTGGGCAACTGAGGCAAACCTTGAGCACCTTCTGATCATACAGTATAACTGACCTAAGGCAGGGACGACTGGAGGATTTACCCACCAGTCCCTGCTCTCCACAGCTGCTCTCCACAGATGCTCTCCACAGCTGCTCTCCACAGCTGCTCCCCACAGCTGCTCCCCACAGCCGTTAGCTCGAGGTAGCTCTGCATCGTCCTTGTGCTGGCTGAAATGGCTCCACACGGCCCTGGAGAAAGTGCTGGAGCAGAATGTGGAAGTCAAGCTTGCTGTGGGACATAGTCAGTGCAACAAGCCGCTTAGCTTAGCTGGGTCTGTCTACCTCTGGCAGAAATCAGTGGCTCAGGAGGATGAGGGGAGGCCCCAGAGGTGTCTGCTTGGTCCACATACTAAAACTCCATTAAGAGCGACAGAGAACAGAACAGCAACTCAAACAGAAGACATGGAAGAGTGACCTTTAGACACGTGCAAAACATCCCCAAATCTGCCAAAGCCTACGGAGATCATAAACGTACTTGGGTATAGCAGTTGATTTTTGGGAGGAATCCTTAGGATTGCCCAGAGGTTGCTCTTCCTGCCTTTAACAGATGATGTTGAGATCATTCAAGTCAAAATCCACGAGCCATGCTTTTGCCTTTAAAAACAAATTGACAAATGAGTCTAAATTTATCTGGAAGAATGAACATGTTTGAACTAGATGGCAGGAAAGTATAAAAAACAACAGGAAACTTATCTTCCCACAACTTAAAATCTATTGTCAAGCGGTGTATTCAGAACGCACTTGGCATCGGTGCAGGAACGGGCAGATGAGGCGGGGATGCAGAACAGACAACAGAGCTGAAGCCAGGGAGCTGGTTGCAGGGTGTGCTGGTGGGGAAGAGAATTCAGTGGCAATGCCTGAGCAGAGAAGGGAGCAGGATGGCCCTCCCAGCAGGGGGCAGGCTGGCCTTCTGTCAGACCAGGGCCTGGGGCTCCGCTGGTCCCCTGCAGGGTCTCCGTGTATTCACACCGCCTTTTGTAGGTCGTCTGCCTCATTTTAAAAAATCTGTGGTGGCCTTGGCATCTTCACTCTTCATGTTACATCTTTAGTGCACTCCCGAGCTTGAGAGCTTAGCTATCCTCTCTCCTGTCTGTCTGTCTGTCTGTCTGTCTGTCTGTCTGTCTCTCTCTCTCACTCCTTCCTCATAAATGACTAAGAAGGGTCTGCCTGGGTCACCTGATAGAATAGAAATAAACCGGAGCCACGGATCTTGTCATGGTGGTTGCCATAGCAATGGTGGGAAGAAGGGCAAGAAACACATAGGTGCTGAGAGGCGTGGGGGCTGGAGGAGAGGGCGAGCAAAGGTTAAGTATTGATTACAGCCAGGGCCCTAGAACAACCTGGAGGATAACGGAGAGCTTCCTGTCAGAGACTGAGAGACAAACCGCTATGAGACCCCATACACCGGTCTCATCACTTTGTCTTTTTAGGATTTGTCTTTTTATTGTGCATCTTTGTACAGGTGTTTGTCTGCATGTATGTCTGTGCACTGCATGTATGCAGTGCCTGCAGAGGTCAGAAGAGGGCATCAGATCCCCTGGAACTGGAGTTACAGACGGTTGTGGGCAGCTGTGTGGGTGCTGAGAATGAAATCTTAGTCCTTTGGAAGAGCAGCCAGTGCTCTTAAATGCTGAGCTATTTCTCCAGTCCCCTCATCACTTGTATCTTTTAGCGACAATTTTATCCCCTCCCCCTCGACACAAGATTTCATTATGTAGACCAGGCAGGCCTTGAATTTGCAATCCTCCTGCCTCAACCTCCCCAGAGCTGAGATTATAGGTTTTTTCACACTTGCTCAGTATTTTTTTTTTTTAATTTGTGGTACATTATTTTTCTCAGTTCCAAGCCCTGGGATGGATGCTGCTTCTCAGGCCTTCTAGGTCAAAGGGTTGACATTCTCACTAACTAGGTTGAAAAAAACAGTGGGATTGGCACAGAGGTGCCCTGGCCCTTTCCTGTGGGGCCCGAGGACCCCTTCTGTCCTCACTGAAACTTGTTGGTTTTACAGTAAAGAAACCCTTCAGAACAGCCACTGACTGTGTCCCCTGCACATCCCGTGGACGCTGACGTAGTGCCCCTGAGTGATTAGCTCAGTCCGACCACTCGGTGGTGTGTATGTCGCTGGTTAATGCCGTCTATAACCCAACCTCGAGCATGTCATTCTATACTCAGAGTTTTCGATAGTGCTCATGCTGCCATATTTGCCAGGAACATAATAACAGGTATGAGGAGCTCTCTTTCTGTAACACAGCACCAACTGACAAGAAAGCCGGCTCCAGGATACCAAGACAATCCACACCTAAGGCAAACGCACTGTCTTTTCCTCGCAGCACAGAATAGCAGGACACCGTGGGTTTGTGGTTTCTTTTTCAAATCAGTGGTTTGGGACAAACTTTGAGGGTCCAGTCATCTTCCATTATGAGTCCTCTACGATGTTCTCAGAGGGGTTTTTTTTTTTTGTTTTATTTTGTTTTGTTTTGAGACAGAGTTTCTCAGTGTAGCCCCGGCTGTCCTGGAATTCCTCTAAACCAGACTGACCTCAAACTCACAGAGCTCCGCCTGCCTCTGCTTCCCTAGTGTTGGGGTTAAAGGAATATGTCACCACCACCACCCAGCTAGAAGTTCTTGATAACTTCTGGGTTAGTCAAGTGAGGAGTCACGGAGAGGCAGAAGGCCTCCTGGCTCCTCACGGCTCATGGCAGAACCTTGTTAGTTAACGTGTGCTGTAGTTAACGTGTGCCGTAGTTAACGTGTGCCGTGGTTAACGTGTGCCGTAGTTAACATGTGCCGTAGTTAACGTGTGCTGTAGTTAACGTGTGCCGTATTTAATGTGTGCTGTAGTTAACGTGTGCCGTAGTTAACGTGTGCCGTAGTTAACGTGTGCTGTAGTTAACGTGTGCTGTTGTTAACGTGTGCTGTAGTTAACGTGTGCCGTAGTTAATGTGTGCTGTAGTTAACGTGTTCCTTAGTTAACATGTGCCGACGGATGTCCTTACGTTTGTCGCTGCTTGGAGGACGGCTGGCGAGAAGAGAATGGCAATGACTGTGATGGAGGGCAGATGCTGCTGTTTGGGGAAAACCCACCGCCTCCCACCCCAGCTCCATCACAGCCCAACCCAAGTGCTGGAGAGAGATGGAGACAGAAGCTGGGTGGTGGTGGCATATGTCTTTAATCCCAGCACTCTGGAGACAGAGGCAGGTGGATCTCTGTGAGTTCGAGGCCAGCCTGGTCTACAGAGCAAGTTCCAGCACAGTCAGAGCTACATAGAGAAACCCTGTCTTGGAAAAAAAATCACCAGTTTCTGGAACATTTCCCCATTCTCCTCAGAAGTAGTTCCACCCCCTCAATTTGCTTTTGATCTTAGCAGGTAGCAGTTGATTTGGGTGCTTTATAGCTTTCCTCGAACCCTTTCCCTTGGACGCTTTTCTGCGGACCCTTTGCCTCGGACCCTTTCTGCCCAAAAACAAACCCTTTTTGCTGTGATCTGTATGGATTGTCAACAGGAGAAGGAAAAGCTATAACCAATCAAAATCACTACCAGATAACCACTGAATAACCACCAACTAATAACCACCAAGTACCCACTGCTACCCACCGCGAGAGTCCAAAGAAACAAACCTTTGTGTGGCTCCTGTGGCTAACTTTCTCACCTGTTGAAATACAAAATAGGTACCCTCTGGAGACACCTCCAACCCACAACAACTGACTGTGTTAGACATTTTGGCAGAAGGGCCCAGATCCCTGTCTGAACATGGCTTTTGTTCAGATCTGCAAGGTCCAGTAATCAGAATTCCCATTGAGCTTCCTTTGACTGGACATAGGCGCTTTAGTGAGTTTGCCTCTGGTTTAGGCCAGTTAGGTTTCCTGGTGTAAGCATTCCAACCATTGGATTTATGGCTTCTAAAGAACAGAGACCAAACACAGGTGCATTTATTGAATTGAATAGGGGAGGAATCCTTTGATTTCTTGACCTGTAAATTCTGGCTCCACAGGCAAAAGAGTGTGGAGAGCATCCATAGGCTAGCCACGGCCTCTGACGGTGACTGTCTGCTGCCAGGCATGGTTACAGAGTTGACTGAGTGTGCCAACAGCGACTGCCAAGCGGCTTCTGAGTGAAAGGCCACACGAGATCAGTGAATTCCATGTGCTGGGGCCCAGAAGCTGCCCTTGTTTTGCTGTGAAACAAGTTGTCTTTGGGGGAGCGTGTTACATAAACTATGATGGCAGTGCTGCAGAAATGGCTCACGGAGATGATAAACCTGGGGCAGGAAAACAAAAGAGAAGCCATGGACTGGGACACAGCTGAGTAGCGGACCAGGTGACTGGAGTTCAGTTTCCAGCAACCATGCCAGGGGGCTCACAGCTGCTTATAACTCCGGCTCTAGAGGGGACCTGACACATCCGGCCTCTGCGTGCACCTGTACACACACACACACACACACACACACACACACACACACACACGAGATAGATAGAGAGAGAGAGAGAGAGAGAGAGGGAGAGGAAGAGGATGTGAGAGGGGAGGGGTGAGNAGAGAGAGAGAGAGAGAGAGAGAGAGAGAGAGAGAGAGAGAGAGAGAGAGAGAGAGAGGGGAGAGAGTAAACAGGACTTCTGGAACTTATCTAGGGTGGAGCCGACAGAAGCACGACGGAAGGCAAATAACTGCGGTGACTAAGGAATGAGCTGATGAGCTGGGATGCCGCATCCTCCAGGAAATTCAGCGCTATTAACCTGCTGCCGGATGGGTGACTGGCCACTCTTCATCATGCCTGTCTGTCTTATTGAATGACTCAAAATGGGCATTGACCAAGGGGCCAGAAGAGTCGTCAAGGGCAACCTACTGAGAACATGAACACAGACACTTGGCTTTGATTAGACCAAGTTGCCACAGTCAGAGACTCTTTCCACTCCCACCAACGAGTGCCTGCAGTTTTTAGTTGTTCTGTGCTGGAAATCCTTCCTTCCGGCTGGGTTCCATTCCTCCCTTCACCAAGGAGTCTGCATTCCATCATTCAGTCTTCCTCTCAAGCAAGCTCTCAGGGCTTTGTTTCTGCAGGGTTTCTAGTGCAGAGGAGCAGGCAGCTTTACTCTGGTCGATTTCATGGTCCTTGCTGTCTTCCAGCTCCTTCTGCCCAGGGTGGAAGGCTGCATTGCCGGAGGGAGCTATTCTGTCTCCACGGCAGGCTTGCATTTCCTACTCTAGTGAAAGAAAAGAAAAGGGCTCACACACACCTGGAAGCCAAAGCGAATTCTTCAAAACTCAAACTTACAGAACACTTTGATCTAACAACCAGATTAGTTTTTCTTGGATGCTGGTTAGAAACATAATAAAAGCCCAGTGTCCTTCAGCTAAAGGTCATTTCCCAGTTGAACAACAAAGTGTGTTGTCCAAGGGAGGCACTAAATCCTTAGTCAAACAAATCCCCCAGGTTCACTGGTTAATTGTATTTTTACTGCAAACATTTAATGACCTGGAGAAGCAGAGCATCATACTCTCACTGGTGAAATAAAAACAAATTTGTTTTAGGAACAAATGAACTCTTTCTTAACAGCACTTTCTGGGTCAGAAAGTATAAGGAAATGTATAAAAACAGACCCTGGTGGGCTCAGCAATTAAGAGCACTTGCTGCTCTTGCAGAGACTCTGGTTCAGTTCCCAGCACCCACATGGCAGCTCACAACCATCTGTAACTCTGGCTCCACGGCATCTGGTGCCCTCTTCTGAGCTCTGAGGGCACCAAGTATGGGTGTGGTGCATAGACATACATGCAGGCAAAACACTAAAATAATGAATATATATTTATATTAAATTTAATTATTGCTTAGTGTGTGTGTGTGTGTGTGTGTGTGTGTACATAAGAGGTCAGAAAGGCATCAGCTCCCCTGGAGTTGGAGTTACAAGCAGTTGTGAGCTGCTTGATGTGGATGATGGGACTTGAACTTGGGCCCTCTGTAATACAGTATATGTTCTTAATCACTGAGCCACACTTCTCCAGCACATGAATAAATATTTTTTTAAACTTCACAAAAGCAAATGATGGTGATATAGGCGTAAGTTCTGAGATGGGAGACAGCAAATTAGGTGGAGTGAGGACGGGGCAAGAGGACAGGGGAACAGATAAGAGCAAAATGTAATAAAATTCAGGAAGATGTCATGGTGAAACACATTATTTTGTGTGTTAACTTTAAAAGTTAATTAAAAGATCAACATGTCTCCATACAATCTATAGCGGAGTCTGACACACGTCCCCTCACATTTTATAGCGAAGGCTGACACACGTCCCTGTATATTCTATAGCGGAGGCTGACACACTTGTTACCCTCGATCTGGGGGCAGAGGTGTGCAATCCCTGGAGTCTAGTTTTGCTGAGTTGCTGAGTTCCAGGTTAGGTAAGAGATCCTGTCTCAGAAAACAAGGTAGAGACCCGGAGAGGAAGGGACCTGACATTGGCCTTTGATCTTAACACACACATCTGTGAACAAACACACACGTGTGCACACACACGCACACACACACAGACATACATGCTCTCACGTGCACACACACACATGCGCGCACGCGTGTGAGTTGCGTGTTGGTGGTATACAATTGTAGTCCCAGTACTTGGGAAGTAAAGGTGCTGAAGACATGGAGTTCAGAGTCGCTCTCGCTCTATGCTCTAGACAGCTCAAGATCCTGTCAGAAACAAACTAAACTTCAAACCAAATCCTCAGATACACCATGGTTCCTGAGATGGACTGGGATTTTGCTGTTGATTTATTGAACCTGCATTTTCCTTTGTAGCTGAGGCTATGGAAGGGCTCCAGGAGGATTGGGCACGACAAACAGGGCTCTGGGGGCCTTGCTCTTCCCCCATTCCCTCTGCCTTGCTAAACTGGAGGTTAAGTCCCTAAAGCTAATCTCCAAGGTCTATTCCCTTATTTGGTCACTTTCTTCCCCTGAGGCTGACCACCATGGTCCAGCTATCAAGTTCAGCCATCAAAAACTCCCTTTCAACTACCCCACTTAAGACGCCCAATAAAAACAAACCAACTCATTCTAACATGAGGTTTCCCTTTTTCCCTTTATAAACTGCCATTTGCCTGTGGGTCACATCCGTCTCTACTCTAGTCAGAGACAGTCCTTTAACTCAGGGACAAATATCCCTGCCTCCCTTGTTCCTTCTCCCTTCTCCCTCATCCTCTGTCTCCTGTTTTTGTTTCTTATTCCCTGCCCTCTGTCTCTCCTTTGTGCTGACGGCGTGGTCTTGGGATGTCTTGTGTTGATGTTCCTTTCTGCTATGTAGTTCTGTCTGGAGTTCAACATGCGATCCTCCTACCTCTACCTACCAAGAACTAGAGTTATAGGTAGGTGCCACCACCTATGAAATTTGGACTCGGATTATTTTAGCTATATGATTACAGGAAAAGTCATCGTCTCAAGTAAACCAAAACATTACATTTTTAAAAGATTATGTGTTATGTGTGTCTGAACGTATGTGTATACACCATAAATATGTCCAGTGCCCTTGGAGGTCAGAAGAGGGCATCAGATCCCCAGGAGTTGGAGTTTCAGGTGGTTGTGAGGTGCTGGATCATCTACAAGATCAAGCACTCCTAACCACCAGGCCTTCTCTCCAGATATAACCAAGACATTTAAAAAGACTAGAATTTTTAAAAATGTTTTTGAGACAGTGTCTCACTATGTAGTTCTGGCTGGTCTGGAACTTGCTCCGTAGACCAGGCTGGCTCCAAACTCTGTCTCCCAATCTGCCTGCCTCTGTCTCCCAAGTGCTGGGATTAAAGGCGTGCCCCACCATGCCTGACTCCTACCGGCCATTTTATCAATGGTGAAGAGTACCAGGACAGCAAAGGTTAGGGTCCCAGAGAGGACCCAAGGATAGAACAAGAAACAATGGGTACACATATGATCCTTGGCCTAGGAGACAGAGGCCCCATCTGTCACAGGTACTGTGGTGTTGGAGCAAGATGCAGGGAAGCAGTTACGTTGGTTGCCAAGTCAGCTGGCCGTCACACAGGTGAGACTGGGCAGATGGGATGAGGGTGGTACCCAGGGTTGTAGGTTCAAGGAAAGGGAAGAAAAGGACATGATCTAGGGAAGCACGCTTCCACTCTAAAGGTGTGTGCAAGGATGGGAAGACTCAGGGATCGAACTGATGGGTCTCACTCAAGACACCCTGTGCTATCGTCTATGCTGGGTTTTACTGAGGCTCTGAAGTACAACATGGTGATGTCTGTTTTAAAGAAAAGAGGAAACTCATTTGCTGAAGGTCTGTTATGTACCCAGTGTTTCATACACACTGTTTTAACCATTAGCGTGACCTTATTGGGTAGACCAGATGACTATGACTTTATGGATGAACAAACTGAACTGAATCTTAAAGACTTGAAGCTGGGTGGTGATGGCACACTCCTTTAATCCCAGCACTCGGGAGGCAGAGGCAGGTGGATCTCTGTGAGTGTGAGGCCAGCCTGGTCTACAAGAGCTAGTTCCAGGACAGAAAGGCACCAAAACAACAGAGAAACCCTGTCTCGAAGGGGAAAAAAAAAAAGAAGTTGACTTATTCATCTGTGCTGTGATGGGGACCACACTGGACGTGTTTCTTCTCCTCTGCTCTGAGGAGGGAAGTGAAACATGTTTTTCTGGTGCCCACATGATTGGACTTGCCAGAGTGGAGTACAATTAATTGAGTTTGTTTCCTTTGATATCTAAAGGTACTGTTTTAGTTGTTTAACTCAGATCAGTAGGAAGTTCATTGCCCCAGCTCTTGGGAGAACCGTGGAGATTTACAGTTTGAAAAGGCCAGACCTGGCTCCAGATGCCCAGCATCTATACAATCTTTCAAGGCTGACAGTGGCTCCATTTTTTAGAGCAAACAGGCGGCTGCCCCTGGCAGGCTGCTTTGCTGTCTCTGAAGTTTCTCAGGCTTAATGGGAAAGAAAAATGGACACCCACCCTTTACTCCCGTTCAGCTGTTTCTGCCAAGCAACCAGATGTCTGGACTGAGGGAATTACAGGACTTAAAAGTTTTCTTTTTCTTTTTTAAGTCGACGTAAACTTTTACAGATTTGTGGGAAACTATGTGATACTGTTAATCCCAATGACTGAGAATAAGATCACTACCACAGTTTAGAGCCAAATTTGAAGCAAGCTTTAATCAAATACTGGCCAGGTTCCTAGAAAATAACCCAGAATCATGGTTTACAACAACCTACAAACCATGCCCACTAAAATCCTATGTTCATGCTCTCCCTTCAGTAAGGTGGCATCAATGGTGATGTATTTGGGAGATAAAAGATTTAGATGACTTCATGGGGGTCTTTAAGAAACTGTAAGAACATATACACACACTCTTTTTGGCCATGGTTTGATGTGATGTGGCCGCCTGCAAGAAGGTGATGTTTGGGGGCTGGAGAGATGGCTCAGCAGATAAGAGCACTGGATGCTCTTCCAGAGGACCTGAGTTTAGTTCCCAGAAACCACATGGTGGTTCACAACCATCTGTAATGAGATCTGGTGCCCTCTTCTGGTGTGCAGGCATACATGCAGGCAGAACACTGCATACATAATAAATAAATAAACATTAAAAAAGATGATGTTTGCAAACTAGAAAGAGCTCCCTCACCAGATATTTGGTCTCTGAGCACTTTAATATTGAGCTTCTCATCTTCCGGAGCTGCGGGAAAGAAATGCTTGTCATTGGAACCGCTCATCTCAAGACTAAGATGCACGTTACTGTTTCAGTCGTGACGTATTTCTCTTGGACCCTTTAACATTAGGAAGTTCTTCTTTAAAATTTGGTTTTGTTTATGTGTATGCATGTGTGTCTGAGTGTGGGTATGTGCCTGTGTGCAGAGCCCTCCAAGTCAGAAGAGGATTGTGAGGGCTGAGCTCACAGGTGATTGAAAATCCCAGAACCCCTCACCCCACATGGGTGCTGGAACTGAAGTCTGGTCCGCTGGAGGAGCAGTAAGTACTCCTAACTGCTGTGCCATCGCTCCAGCCCTGGGCACGTTCTATGACATTACATCTTTGAATGATGTGCTGGTCATGGTGGCACATGCTTATCAATCTAGCACTGGAGGCCAAGGGAGGACTGAGGAGTTCCAGTCCAGGTTGGGGCTACATAGGGTCACCCTGCCCAAACAAATACACAAGAAAACAAAACTTAAGGGAGAGGAATTGGCTTTTTAGATAGTTCTTTTGTTTCTCAAGACAGGGTTTCTGTAAGCCGGGCGGTGGTGGCGCACACCTTTAATCCCAGCACTTGGGAGACAGAGGCAGGCGGATCTCTGTGAGTTCGAGGCCAGCCTGGTCTACAAGAGCTAGTTCCAGGACAGGAACAAAACAAAACAAAACAAAACAAAACAAAACAAAACAAAAGACAGGGTTTCTGTGTAGCCTTGGTTTTCCTGGAACTTGCTTTGTAGACCAGACTGGTCTTAAACTCATGGAGATCTGCCTGCCTCTGCCCCCCCCCCCCAAGTGCTGGGATTAAAGGCATGTGCCATTACTACTGGGTGGGATTTTTTTAAAAAATAATTTATTTTTATTTTATGTTTATTGGTATTTTGCCTAAATGTATGTCTGCATGAGAGTGTCAGAAGCCCTGGGTCTGGACTTACAGACAGTTGTCAGACGCTGTGTGGGTTGCTGGGAATTGAACCCTGGGTTCTTTGGAAGAGCAGCCAGTGCTCTTAAGTGCTGAGCCATCTTTCCAGCAGCCCCTCCGTCCCCTGCTGAGATTTTTATTTCTTTGGTGAAACTATTGCTTATTTAGAGAAATGTCTCCAGCCATCAGGTCTGTACACTGCCGGTGAGGGGCAGTCTTAGGCCAGCTTATACAGAACCAGGTCTTTGCCAGATCTGCTTGCTGACTTCACTTAGGGAAGTTATTAAATGTCACACACAGAGACACACAAAAACAGGCTTAACTTCCTGTAACCCAGCACCTTGTTTTATCTTTAAAAGTCAAGAAGAAAAGCTATTGCCAGGAGGGGTCATAGGCAGTCTCAGTGGGTGAGATCCCCTGAGGGCCGCTGGGGTGCTGGGAGGAGTGGAAAGGCGGCTTGCATTCAGCAGGACTTGGGTCTAGGGACAACGGGCTCACACTCAGGGTCAGTGGGCTCCTGCAGCCTCCCAGACCCCACCAGCCAGGCGGCTGCAGATGCAGATGAACCATCATTGCACTTTGTTTGGCTTTGCAGACAGTCAAGGAGCAGGACGGAAGGACCAAATGCTTTCCGTGCCCGGATCCCTCTCCATCCCCAGCTACAGATCCCATCTCTTCATTAAAGACAGGAGCACGGTGTCAGCTGGCGGCTGGTGGTTCTCTGTGTGTTAAGCCAATCAGAGAACAGCCAAGCCAGTTCCATTCTGCGTCAAAAATGTGCAAGAGGCTTAAACTCCTACTGGTGAAGAGATGCTCTCAGCAGACAGACTTGAGTTTTGAGTATGCACAGAGGGGGTTAGTTGGTTAAGCGAGCTGTCTGGAGATACTTGTGGGGTGACATTGGGGAGAACCATTGCAGGGGACCTCCACTACCCGCCCTGTACTTACTGGCCATGAAGCCTGGTGCCTGGGGTGGGGGGTTTGTTCTGGGTAGGAAAACCCCACTGTGGAGAGGGTGGAGTCGCTCTCTGGGTTTACCTGCAACTCCAGTTCCCACTCAAAGAGATAAGGAAGCAGAGATCAGTTAACAAGGGGTAACTGTATTACATAAAACCAAGATGGTGCTTGGCCACTGAACTTAGAATACAGTCACCTGAGCTCTGGAACACCAGGTCGGCAGATCTGGGATGATGAGAAAACTGTTACTTTCTGAGGCCAAGCCTCACTGACCTTCAGGTCATTGCAAGCATTTCTTAGCTCTGAGTGACCCGTAAAGGTATAGCTCAGCAATGGCAGGAGCGTGGGACGTGGACAACTTCTCACAGGAGTTGAATTGTGGAATTGTTTTTAAAGCTGTAAGAACAAACTGTTTAATATTTCCCTTTAGTGTTTAGGAAAAGAGCATAAAAAGGATTGAAACCTGTTGCTTCAGGGTTCTTGAAACTGGAGCCTGTAGTTGTACCACACGGTGGCACTGTTATCATGAATGTTGGCAAATGAGAGTGGGAACACACACACACACACACACACACTCAGAGTGGGAACACACACACACACACTCAGAGTGGGAACACACACACACTCACACACACTCAGAGTGGGAACACACACAGTTTATCTTCTGGCTAGAGTAATGGTTCTTGCCTGTAATCTCAGAATTTGCTAGGTGGAGACAGGAGGATCAAGGGTTCAAAACCATCCTCTGTTACATAAATTCTAGGTCTGCCTGGATTGTGTGAGATCCGGACTACTCAACAAAACAGTAACAAAAGCGTCCCAGCAAAAGGACAGACTGGAGGCTGCCTCTGGGTGAGCCTGCGAGGGAACTTAACCAATAAGAAAATGCAGACTTTATTTTAAAGACAGAAAACATAGGAGACCCTTTGGAAATCCACAAGGGGATAAGAATCCACATACTGGAGAAGAACAAAAAAAAGTGGCTATCAGAGAAATACGTGCACACCACCTGAGCTGTGCCTTGACAGAGGTGTGTGTGTGTATGTGTGTGTGTGTGAGAAAGAGAGAGAGAGAGAGAGAGAGAGAGAGAGAGAGAGAGAGAGAGAGAGAGATGAAAGCCAGGCAGTTAATTCTACAGTTCTACAGCTCTCTTGGGCCTCAGATGCAGCTGTAGATTGTGCAGGACAGTGACCTCAGATGCAGCTGTAGATTGTGTAGGACAGTGACCTCAGATGCAGCTGTTGATTGTGCAGGACAGTGACCTCAGATGCAGCTGTTGATTGTGCAGGACAGTGACCTCAGATGCAGCTGTTGATTGTGTAGGACAGTGACCTCAGATGCAGCTGCGGATTGTGCAGGACAGTGACCTCAGATGCAGCTGTAGATTGTGTAGGACAGTGACCTCAGACGCAGCTGCGGATTGTGGAGGACAGTGACCTCAGATGCAGCTGCGGATTGTGCAGGACAGTGACTCTGGCGGACAAGCCACGGTAGCAGACAAATTCCAAGTTTGTCATATCGCTGACTTGGAGAGCTGTGGCTAGGGCCCATTTTGAGAGGGAATCTGCTGTTAAAGACTGAGCTACCCCAGAGGCCTGAACTCAGGAGACGGTCACAGGTTCAAGAGCTTCCAGTTGGCTTGCCACAGCCCGTGGGTAAGGGACGCACAGAGGGGTGGCTATAGAGAGAGGGTGGCTGGCCACCAGCAAACCGAAGAGTATAGGAGGCAGAGGTGTCTCAGGCAGGGAAGTACATAGAGAGAGATGGCACTGCCCTGGGGGAACAGCTGTCATCGGATTCTACTGGAGTCTGATAGATCTCAGCCCGGGGCTGCAGGCAGAGTGGATTAAGGAGCCACCTGTCTGTCATTCACTCTGCGCTCCCCATCCTCCCCTTCCCCCAGCAGAGTGGTCAGAACTCAGGAGGGCTTGAAAGCATGCCAAGTCCTCTGGCTGCACCAATTTCACTTCTCAATGTACTTGGGAGATCGCTTCTCCGAATGAGACATTAGTCATTTTCGGGGTGGAGGGGAGGAGGATGTGGGGAGTCTTGCGAAGGTGAGAGAATTTGCTCAGCTCACAGAATGTAAGGCAAAGGTGGCCAGCAGAGGCCCCCATCTTACAAAGAAGGAAACCAGCTGCTGTAAACAGAGGCCTAGGGTACATCAAACCCTTTATCCAATAGACTCAACAGCAGCGTAAACCATCACAAAGACAAGCGTTCACACGTAATCAACAGCAGCGTAAACCATCGTGAGAGCAAGCATTCACATGTAAGCTGGCCAGCCCACACATGCCGTCTTCAACTTTCGCGGACTCAGAAACTGGGGCTGTACCTCATCCGTTCCGTCTCCTCCAGCTCCCCAGTGTGGTTCTCTTTGCCCGTACGTGTCTAGCACGACTTCTACTGTATTTTCACTTTTATTGCTTTCATTTGTTATTCCTCTTCATGTAGTTTTGCAATTTTATTAAATATAGTTTTTTTTCCATTTGGGGGCAATATTTTTCCTTTTTCTTAGTTTCTTCCCCACCTTTAGGTCCTGTGTTTCCCTCTGCCCCTTTTAGTAGCATTCTGACTTTACCTTATTGGCTTTTATTATTTTATTAAATTTATTTTGTGTGTGAGTGTTTTCCTGCATATATGTCTGTTGTGCACCACGTTCGTGCCTGGTGCTCACAGAGGTCAGAGGAGGGCGCTGGATCTCGGAACTAGAATTACAGATGGTTGTGAGCCACCACATGGGTGCTGGGAATGGAACCTGGGTCCTCTGCAAGAGCAATCGGTATTCTTAACTGCTGAGTCATCTCTCCCACTTCTACCTTATTGAAACTACTCCTGTGTTTTCATATTTTATCCCCTTGTTACATTTGTCTGTTTCTTTTTTTGTTTTTGAACTTTTTGCTACTTTATTCTTTTTCCTAATCTCTTTCCTTTTCCTCTGTTCCTCTCTAACAGTCTTCTCTGTTCCCTGCTCTCCTGAGGCTTTTATTTATTTAATCTTGCATCTCCTTCTTTACTTTCACTTTCTTGTCTCCTTCCTTGATCTCATTCATGTACTGTTTTCTTGCTTATCCAAGTGATTTTCTTTCCCTCCCTCCCTCCCTCCCTCCCTCCCTCCCTCCCTCCCTCCCTCCCTCCCTCCCTCCCTCCCTCCCTCCCTCTCTCCCTCCCTCCCTCCCTCTCTTCTTCCTTCCTCCCTTCCCTCCCTCCTTCCTTCCCTCCTTCTGAGGAAAGGTTGTCCTGGGACTCACTTGGTAGACCTAAGTGATTTTTCAACCCGAAGCACACTGGCCACGTTCTGCCCTGTGGCCTCTGTGAGGCAGAGAGCTATGGTTGGTATTAATTATTTCCTGATTTTGTTGCTGCTGCAGTGGTTTGTTTTTTTTGTTTGAATGGACACTGGGCTGAGCCTTCAAGAGTTAGTGCTCGGTAAGAAGATTCCCCCTGATGCAGATGAGATACCCAGACCAATAGACATGCAAATCAAAACACAGAGGTGCAAGAAGCACGAAAAAGCCAGGCTACACGGCTCCTCCAAAGGCCATGATTCCTCAGCTTCTGAACCCAAAGACCCTGAACAGATACGATGCCACATGAGGACTTCAGAAGTTTGCTCACGAAAATGGTCAACGACCTACGGGAAGCTGCAAGCAGGCAGGTGGATTTATCCAGGCCCAGGGAGGAAAGTCACCAACAGAGACCAAATGGTCACCAGAAAGGATGAGGAAATCAACAATTTAGATGAAATCTCACATGGGAGGGCAGTGCAGCAAGGAAAACGAAGGGAATGTGGAAGGCCTAGGAGCCCTCCCCTCCAGGATCTAGTTCAAGTGTCTGCTGATTGAGGTTCAAGGTCTACCCCTCATTTACTGGGGAAAACTTCCCAATTGAGATTACAAATCTGTGTTTCTCAGGGGTTGAGGGTGGGGTCCTATCGTTGAAGATACCACACATTTAGGACGTGTGACTCAGATGACTGGAGCTGGATCTAACCTGAAAGTCTCTGTCTTGTGGTCTAGCTTCTATGGGTTCCAGAAAATACTGTGCAAGCTGCCCAGAGAGGGAAGCAGTTAAACAGTCCTTCCCATGCTGTGGTTGGAGCCACTTGTTTCTTCCCGGCTGCTCGGCCCTGAAATAACCACACAGAAACTATATTATTTAAAACACTGCTTGGTCAATGTCTAGTGCATCTCTGGCTAACTCATATCTTAATTTAACCCATCTTCATTAATCTGTGTATTGCCAAGAGGCTGTGGCTTAAAGTTCCTGTGTCTGTCTCCAGCAGGGCTACATGGCTTCTCATTGACTCCACCTTTTTTTCCCCAGCATTCAATTAAGTTTTCACTGCCTAGCTCTACTCTACCCTATCACAGGCCAAGGCAGATTCTTTCTTCATTAACCAATAAAAGCAACACATACATAGAAGGACCTCCTACATCACTACACAGCTGCAAATCTATCAACCAGCATGACAAGATACACACACATAAAGATGCTACAAATGACATTTCAACGTTAGTGGCAACCAACAGCTATCTCATTGGATTTAACACCACTCAATGGGAGGGAGGTCATGCCTGGTACTGGAAACCCAGCCAGCTTCCCAGGGCTAGTGAGGTCATAGAGTTTAGAAGAGGATGTACTACGGTCACTTTGGAGGCAGCTTAACTACTTGCTTTGTTCTAACTCTCATCCTGGAGCTCACACTTCTCACCAAAGAAGCTTCTCGTCACATGCTTTAAATCCCAGCACTCAGGAGGCTGAAGCAGGCAGGCGGATCTCTGTGAGTTCAAGGCCAGTCTGGTCTCCAGAGCACATCCTGGACAGCCAGGACTACACAGAGAAACCCTGTCTTGAACCCCTGCTCCTGTCCAAAGAAGTTTCTCTTTATAGCAAATGGAGACCACCACAGAAGACCACAGCTGGACACAAATGCAGAGATCAACAGATCGTGGGAAGCCCAGCCCCAGTGGACAGTGGATATGTCTCCACCACAGCTCCTACACCTCTGGCCCAGGGAACATTGCAAAGAGGGGGGGGAGGCAAAAGATTTTAAGAGCCAGAACACTCGGAGGCCTGCTGTGAAAGAGTCTCTCCTAGAAGAGGCTGCCTAGATAAGAGCAGTGGTACCAATGGTCGTGTTAACATGGAAGGGGTGGGTGTTCATGGGGTCCCACCCTAGACAAACCGCAGGAAAGGGATGACTGCTGGGAGAGAAAGAATTAACCTGTCTTTGGGATGAGCCTCTTGTTTGTCCAGTTCAGAGGAGTCAACCTTGAATCCATATATACATGGCCAACAACGATGGACTCAGCAGGCTGCATTTATATATCTATACATACACATATATAACAGTGTATAACAACAGTGTATAACAAACAGTGTATAACAGTGTATAAAACAGTGTATAAAACAGTGTATAATAGTGTATAACAGTGTATAAAACAGTGTATAACAGTGTATAAAACAGTGTATAACAGTGTATAAAACTATATAACTGTAAAAAAAAACAAAAAAAAACAAAAAAAACTGTATAACTGTATAAAACAGTGTATAACAGTGTATAATAACAGTGTATAACAGTGTATAAAGCAGTGTATAACAGTATAAAGAAAAGGGGTACAACTTGAAAGTGGGGGAGGCACATGGGAGTTAGAGGGAGGGTAGATGGAGGGAGCTGAAGGAAAGGGAGGAGGGAGAGTGATATAATCCTATTTCAATCAAAACTATATTTAAAGGATTGGAGAGATGGCTCAGTGGTTAAGAGCACTGACTGCTCTTCCAGAGGTCCCGAGTTCAATTCCCAGCAACCACATGTTGGAATGTATGTTGTATATATATA
>NW_026068017.1:3790984-3818010 GCF_014885135.2 Alexandromys fortis | reverse complement strand
GGAGAGATGGCTCAGCGGTTAAGAGTATTGCCTGCTCTTCCAAAGGTCCTGAGTTCAATTCCCAGCAACCACATGGTGGCTCACAACCATCTGTAATAAGGTCTGGTGCCCTCTTCTGACCTGCAGGCATACACACAGACAGAATATTGTATACATAATAAATAAATTGTATATAAAAAAAACCCAAAAACCAAAAACAAAAACTCCAATCAATCATCCAACCATCCAACAATAGCAACAACAAAAGAAGTGGAAACAAAGTCAGTAAAGAGAACTGGGGACCCCCACCCTCACCTACCACCCCATCCCGTTATGATTGGAGAGCTCTTGTCTTCAGTGCCCCAGTTCTTTGCCTTGCCGGAACTGGCCTTGGATTGGGTTGGTGACAGGCAGGGGCTGGGATTGACGGAGGGTCTAGGCCCGTGGTTCTGGGATCAGACTAGGATGGCGCCAGCTGCTGGGCCTGGGGAGCAGTGCAGGATGGACCTGAGTCCCAGCCTTCCGCTTGCCCTTTTGTTGGCGCTCCGAGTTCCTCATTCCTGTGACTTAGAAGAGGGTGGTGGAGCTATCTTGGAGGGATCAGAATCTGACCCACATCTCCTTTCAGTTCCTGCTCTTTAGGTTCCCCAAATTGCTGGAGTCTTCAAATCCCCCAGGAGAAGCTCACACATCTGCTCCCATTTCCCAGGATGCACTGCTGGAGGCTCAGGCCTTCCTCGGGGGCACTCTGGCCTGTGGTGGCTTAGTTCTGCTTCTTTTTCTCAGAGTAACAGGGATCGCACAGCTGGAGCTGAGGTGGGGGTGGGAGAGGTGAGGAGATGGATGGGTTTTACTGAAGTACTCACTCTGACCAGGACTTTGGGGGAAAGGCTCAGCATTAAACTGTCCCCTTAAGTCAACCTACTTAGTTCTCATAAGACAGATGTAGGCAGATATTATGTGTCCATTTTCAGGCAAAGAAACAAAAGTTCAGGCATCTTGGGTAACTTTCCTGAGGTTCAAAGTTTACTTCTGGCTGTTTAACTCCAAGGCTTTCCAAAAGTCTGTCATCTTTTTACACGGTTTGTCCCCACTTCTTCTTCTTCTTCTTTTTTTTTTTTTTTAAACTACTATTATTTATTTTATTTTCAATGGATATTGTGACTACATGTATGTCTGTGTACCACATGTATGCCTGGGGCCTGTGGAAGCTAGGAGAGAATATTGGGTCTCCTGGAACTGGAGTTACGAATGGTCGTGAGCCACGATATGGGATTTGAACTCAGGTTCTCTGGAAGAGCAGCCAGTGCTCTTAACCATGAGCCATCTCTCCTCTCCTCTCCTCTCCTCTCCTCTCCTCTCCTCTCCCCTTCCCTTCCCTCCCTTTCCCTCCCTTTCCCTCCCTTCCCCTCCCTTCTCCTTCTCCTCCCCCCCCTCCTCTTGTATAGTTCTGGGCAATGAGATTGAGTGGTGAATCAGACAGTTCTTTGGGCACAAGATCACAGTTTACACAGGTGTCACTGATAACACGCAGGGGTGTGGGGCTGCACAGCTGTGTCACTGATAACTCGCAGGGGTGTGGGGCTGCACAGCTGTGTCACTGACCACTTTTTCTGCACAGCTGTGTCGTGTCACAGACCACTTTTTCTGCACAGCTGTGTGACTGATCGCTTCTGCACAGCTGTGTCACTGACCACTTCTGCACAGCTGTGTTACTGATAACACACACGAGTGTGGAGCTGCACAGCTGTGTCACTGACCACTTCTGCACAGCTGTGTGACTGACCCCTTCTTCACAGCAGTATCACTGTTCACTTCTGCACAGCTGTGTGACTGACCACTTCTGCACAGCTGTATCACTGACCACTTCTGCACAGCTGTGTGACTGACCACTTCTGCACAGCTGTGTGACTGACCGTTTCTGCACAGCTGTGTGACTGACCGCTTCTGCACAGCATTCTTTTTTTTTTTTTTTCTGCACAGCATTCTTGATGAGGAAAACTCACTACATAGTAAGATCTTTGCCACAAGTAAGCCAACAAACAAATAACTCATATTTCCAGGGCCAATTAAAAATTTAGCGTACTTACTTTCTTATACATTTTAGTACCAACCGTAGGTTACTCTTAAGTTGAGCACACATATGCTAATATCATGTGTTTGTTTACTTTGCCATCACTTCTATTATTAATTGGTTAGTATATTTGTGTGTGTATGCCTGGGTATGTCTCTGTGTGTGTGTGTGTACATGAGTTTTTTTTTTTTTTTAATTTGGTGTGTGTGTTAACTCAGCCTCAAGTGTTGTTAATATTTTTGAGGTTGGATCTCTCACTGCCCGGGAGCTTGCTATAACTAGGCTAAGCTAAGGACCAGCAAGCCCCGGCAGGGATCCGCCCGTCTGCATCTCCACCACTGGGGTTATAACTGCCAGCCACCACACTCCTTCAGGTGAGTTCTGGGGATTGGACTTAAGTCCTGATGTGTGTGAGGCAAGGACTTTAACAGCAGAGTGACCTTCCAAGTCCTAATGAGTTCCTTTTGAAATGAAGTATGAGTACATTGCTCAGTCCCTGGACTTCTGCTTAAAGGAGCTCTCCGTCTCGGCAGCACACGCACCTGGGACTACAAGCGTGTGGCACTGTGACCTCTTTGCCATCTATGTATTTAATTTTAAACTTTCCTGTGTTTGAGAGACATGCTCTTGCAGGAAAAGCATAACTATCCCGTGTCACCTGGGATAGTCAGGGGCGGCCAGGTTACCCAGAGCTGGTGGATCTGGATGCGCGGGATCTGGTGTTGACTTAGGACCAAGATGACTCTCTGCTTTGTGTTGTGGATTAGGATATAGAACCTCGGCTGCTACTCCAGCACCATGCCTGCTGACCTGCTGCTGTACTGCCAGCTGCCATGCCCCTGCCGTGATGGTGACGGACTTCTGTTCCTTTGAAAGCATAAGCCCTATAGACCCTTCCTTCCCTAAATCGTCTTGGTCATGGTGCTTTGTCACAACTGTAGTAAAGTGACGAAGACGAACCTTCACGTTATTGCCATGGCGAGGCAAACAGAATTCTTGATCGTTTGAGCAAGGGAAGCCTGAGGTCCTCTGCTCTTGGAATCTTCATTTGAGGAGCAGTGCCCCCTCATTCTGGCTGTGAAGTGAGCTCTAAACTGAGGCCCTGCACCCTGGAAACCGCTGAGTCCTGGGGATCCCCGTGGGGCATCCTGCTCCCCAAGTGGATGGGGGACCCAGGCACTTCTCACTTGTGGCAACTCTCTTTCTTGGGTGCCCTTCCTTCCAGCCCACTGGGTCTCTGTGTTAGAGCCTCATTCACTGCTGTGAAGGACACCCATTTCTAGAGCTCACATTTGTTCTCACGTTCATCATTGACCTGACAGCTCGAGCCTTGCCCCTTGTTCCTCCTTGTTCATGGGCACGGCATGGATGGTTAGGTGTGAGCCAGGCGGCATGTGGGGAAATTGAGCAGAACGGTTTTCCTGTCTCTCAAACTCTGAAGGAAGCAAATACAGCATCCCTTACCTCGTTCCAGCCAGCTTCTGCCGTGGAGCAGAAAGAAGGGTTGGGGTACCATTTAAATCAGGAAAAATGAAAGTGACAGGTTTTGAACCTTGAACCGCGACAGCTGTAGAAAGGCTGTGGCAGGTTGGCTGGCAGGACGCATAACTCAGCAGATGAGCGGGAGAAGAAAGGGGAAGGGCGTGTGCTTCAGCTGCTCAGGAGGACACAGGGGGGACAGGGTCCCCTGGGGCAGTGGTAGGGACAACAAAAGTCCAGACGTAGTAGAAGAATATAACTAACAACTCGCTGACAGACGGACTGTAAACTACATCTGCGAGCAAAGGAAACGGAAGCTGAAATACAAGCAGAAAGTTAATGGAGAAAGAGGGAAGTGGAAGGCGTGTGGGCTGTGATGCCCTGCAAAGGTGAGGAGTGTAGTTTGTCAGTTCCCTTTGAGGTTCTTGAGGCCGTAATGGAAAGAAAGAGACACAATTACATAATGCACAGTGTCATGGAACCTGGTATTCTTCAGGTTGTTGGTAGTGCCCAAGTGTAGATGATTCTAAAGTTTGTGAGAAAATTAGTAAAGGGATTTAGATGTTTGATCCTGGAACTGGGACGGATTTCTAAAGGGTCGTGTGTGAAAAGCTGCTTCTCAACTTCCTTTCCAGGGGAGACCTACACAAAAGGTCTCACTGGAACGTTAAAAACCCAGCAGGGATGACAGCTCTATGGAAATGCTTTCTGCTCTTTCTTAAGTTATTGCTTCTTCATTATTTTCTATTTTCTATTGTATGTATTTCAGATATCTTGCTTCCCTTCTGCCCTTCCTTCCATGCTGAGGACGGAGCCCAGACCCTTGCACAAAAGGTGGATTCTCCACTCCCAAGCTGCATTCCTCTGTTGTGGAATAGTACTTTAACTGTGTAAGGACGCGTTACATTTGTTTCTGCTGCCTTTGTTTAATTATGTAAGGATGTGTTGCTGTTTCACTTTGCCTGCCTAAGGCACCTGATTGGTCTGATAAAAAGCTGAACAGCCAATAGCTAGGCAGGAGGGATAGGCAAGGCTGCTGGGCAGAGAAAGTAAGTAGGGGGAGAAATCTAGTCAGAAGAAAGAAGAGAACTGAGGAGAAAGAAAGGGACATGCCTGGGGCTAGAAGCTGGGCACCCACCAGCCAGCCACCCTGGAGGCAGCAGAAAACTAAGATATACAGAAAGAAAGATACAAAGAAAGAGAGAGAGAGAAAGAAAGGAAAAAGGGAAGAAGAAAGAAAAAAGTAAATGGCCCTGAGACAAAACATAGATTTAAAAAAAGATTAAAATAAGAGCTAAGATAAGGCTGAGCATTCATAACTAATAAGTTTCTGTGCCTTGACTTGGGAGCTGGTTGGTGGCCTAAAAGAAAAAGCCAGCTACTTCCTCCTTCTGATTTTCACGATCTCTACAGCATACATTTGTTTTCCACATGAACATCTCTGAAATCAAGATGTCCTACACCTGGCAGCATGTCAGAGCCTCTTCTCAGGTGTAGATTGTGACATAGATATTGCTTCCTGTATGTCTTGGCTTTGGTTGTCAATCCTGCAAGTCTGACTAGGCCTCACGATTCCTCCACGGTCCCTGTGACTAACCCCTGGGGGCTCACCATGGAAAACATGAGTCCTGAAAGTCTTGTGTGAAAGCTTCCCAGTGCTCTCTCCTGGCAAAACAAAGCGTGTGGGATGTCCATGGCCTGAAGAAAACCCCAGAGACAATAACGGCTGGTTCCTGCTGTGTTCAAAGGCTGAGGGGCTGTTAGGATGGAAGCACAGCCCTTGTCTCCCAAGCTAAAGTGACTCAGGAGAGTGGCCTTGAAGAGAAACAAATTTTAAGACTATTTAACCAACTTTTTTTCCTTATATTTATTTTATATTACTGTGATGATTATTACTTATATTAAAGTTTGGATGAGGTCTTACTATGTGACCCTGACTGACTTGGAACTCACTGAGTAGGCCAGGCTGGCCTTGAACACATGAGCAATTCTCATCCTCCTGCCTCTGCCTTCCTAATGCTTGTCCCCAGGCCTGACTTTAATTTCATATTTGAGAATACTTTAACCAATTTATTCCAAATATCACATGGACAATCTAGCATAAAACATTGTGTCTCAATAAGTCTGGCAAGCTTTTTGAGTAAGCTTGTGGTAGAAATTCTAAAGATGAGAAACAAGGCTGGAGAGAGGGCTCGGCGGTCGAGAGCACACCCTGCTCTTGTGGAGGACCTGAGCTCAGTCCCCAGCACCAGCGCTGGGCAGCTCACAACTGCCCATAGCTTCAGCTCCAGGGGATCAGGCGCCCTCTTCTGTCCTCCATCGGCGCCTGCGCTCCTGTGCACAGATCCACACACACATACACATGTATACGCACACAGGACTAAAATCTTAAGGAGAAAACTCTGCTAATGCTTTACCAGAGTGGGGTGTAAATACTATTGCATATTAGAATTGACAACGTAACAAGTTTAATGAAATGTAGCTTACATTTCTTTCTCTATCACCCCCTTTTGTGGTGATAAAGTATGCATAACATTAATGCTGGCTGTGGGGGTGCACCCCTTAGTCCATCTATCATCTCTCCCTCCCTCCCTCTCTCTCTCTCCCTCTCTCTCTCTCTCTCTCTCTTTCTCTCTCTCTCTTTCTCTGACATTAAATTTGCCACCATCATTGTTTTGAAACAGGGTTTTGCTATGTATGTCGCCCTGGCTGGCCCGGTTGGTACTCACAGCAATCCTCCTGCCTCAGCCTCCTGACCTTGGGTTTAGTTGTGTGTGAGGCCTGGCTCTAAACCATTTTTAAGTGTGCAGCATGGTACTGACACCAGCCACCAACCATCTCTAGAGTGTGTTCGTCTAGCAAAAGTGAAACTCTAAACCCATTAAGCAACTTTCTATTCCTGTCCAGATAATCACCGTCCTTCCTCTCTGCCAGTTTGATCTCTCTTAGTTCCTCACATAAATGGAGTCAGAAAGTATTTGATGTTTTTTGTGTGTGACTGGCTTATTTTGCTAAGCACACGACTTATTCTACATCCACATTCTAGCCTGTGCCCAAATTTCCTCCCTTGCTGACCACATAGTATTCCATTTTATGGCTATTCCACATGGACTCGTTCACCAGCCGGTGGGCATCTGCAGGCACTGGAGGTCCTTTCGCCTCTGATTGTGAAGAGTGGTGTTACAGACACGGGCATGAGTATTAGCTCCGAGACTTGGAGTTCTAATCATTTCTGTCTTCTGTGTCCCAGATTTAGGACTCTGCTATTTATCAGCTAGCACTTCATATTCTTTTTTTAAAAAATATTTCTTTGTATGTATACAATATTCTGTCTGTGTGTCTGCCTGCAGGCCAGAAGAGGGCACCAGACCTCATTACAGATGGTTGTGAGCCACCATGTGGTTGCTGGGAATTGAACTCAGGACCTTTGGAAGAGCAGGCAATGCTCTTAACCTCTGAGCCATCTCTCCAGCCCCCATATTATTTATTGTATTTCAAAATAAACAACCCCCGATTGACTCAAGACAGTTCCTCAGAAATTATTTCTTTATCAGTTGTTGCTTTCTTATAACTTCCTGTTCTTGCTCTATAATGTAAGATTAAGTTGTCACGTAGATTACTTACTATAAAGCCTTTTCTCTGTTTACTGCTAGTTTTTCCCCTTTTCCTTTCTAGATTGTTAACATTTGTGGGGTTCAGTGTGAGGTTCCAGTGTTGATCAAGTCAGGGTGGTTAGCGTTCCCATCATTTTGAACATGTAGCATCTTTGTGGACATTAGAAACCAGGCTCTGGCTATTTGAAGTATGTGGTGGAAACTGTTATACACTACAGAGCGCTACACCTTTGAGTCCTCTTCGTCTGCGTTTCTATCCCTTATCCATCTTCCTCCCCACTAATCCCGTTTTAAGAGATCATTCCTTCCTTTATCTTTGCTGTGGAACCCTCATATGTTAAGTTTTCATTAGTCCTCTTAGCTATTGTTAGTCTGCTTGGACTTCCATAATAGGAAAATAAATGCGTTTTTTTCCCTGTAGTTCTGGAGGCCGGAAGGCTAAGGCCATTGACAGGCATGGCTCTGCTGGTTATGGACAGCCACTTTCAGGGTCCTCATCAAGAAAGAAAGAAAGAAAGAAAGAAAGAAAGAAAGAAAGAAAGAAAGAAAGAAAGAAAGTTTTCTCTGTGTTTACAGTGGATCAAATTGGGTGTCTTGCAATGCTAAACAAATCTTCAGCACTGAGCCACAGGGGGCTCTGTCTTCCCTGAGACAGGGTTTCTCTCTGTGGCCCTTGACTGTCCAGGAACTTGTTCTGTAGACCAGGCTGGTCTTGAACTCACAGAGATCCATCTGTTTTTGCCTCCTGAGTTCTGGGATTAAATGTGTGTGCCACCACTGCCAGGCATACTGTCCTTTGCTATTACTTCATTTTCCTAAACTCCCTCCTAAGATACAGTCGTCGTCCGACCATCCTCACGCCGTCTCACTGTTCGTCCCTAAAAGAGGAAGTGTGAGTTTTGTTTAATTTGCAGAAAACAGCATGTTTTTTTTAAATGAAAAGAAAAATAATTTATTTATAGATTTTTTGTCTGCATGTTTATTGTGCACCCCTGTGTGCAGTGCCCGAGGAGGACAGGAGAGCTTGTCAGGGCACTGGAGCTGCAGACAGTTGTGAGTCACCGTTAGGGTGCTGGGGGAATCGAACCTGGGTCCTCTGGAGGAGCAGCCAGAGCCGGCTCTCCATCTTTCGTAAAGTATTGTAGGAGCTGGCCTGGGTGATGAAGGCTAACAGTTTTCATAAAGATATTCTGGCAAAAAAAGACCCCCTCCCCGTTACAAGATGCCTATGGATTCTGGATCCACGACTCAGTGCATTCTTCCTTTTCTGTCCCCTTCCTACCCATAAAAAGTCATGTCATAGGCCTGAGTTCTTTAAGATGTGTCTCATAGACAGTGCCTCTTCCCAGCACCCAGGATGCCAGCCTTTGGATAAAAACTAGTTCCTTTTTTCTAGTTCTCGTGCCCCGAGTACTGGCTTCTGAAGAGTAGTCAGAACCTGATCCAGTACTACAGCTACGTGAGATAAATCAACCGCTTTATCTAGGCTCGTGCTTCTAGAGGTTGCCATTCATGATAAATTCGCTGTATTGATTTGGACCCGGGGTGGCACGGCACGTTCTGACAGAGGACATGGGAGGAGCAACGCGCTTGGCTCCTGACCGGAGGAGGGGAGAGGAAGGAACTGAGATTTCAGTCTCCTGTGAAGTCTCCTCCTGCAAACACAAAAGACCTCCCAGCAGGCTCCATTCTCATAACTTCCTTGTATTCTAATAGTGATATAGTCTGGGGACCAAGCCTTTAACACACGAGTTTTGGGGGGACAATTGAGATCCAAACTATAGTATCTGCCACCTGGACCAAGTCACTTAATCTTTCTTCCAGTGACAAATGTATTGACCACTAGGATGTTTGTTGTGAGGGTTAAATGAGAAAATACCTATAGATCATATATGTCTCTGTGGTGTATGCTGGCCTGTGCCAGTGTGTGTGGAGGCTGGAGGTGGATTTTTAATATCTTCCTTTATTACTCTCTATCCTATTCTTTAAAACGGTGTCTCTGAACCTGCGGTTTGTTGTTTTGGCTACACTGGTCCCGTGGATCTGCTTGTCTCTTTCCTTTCCCCGTTGTGCCGGCATCATAGGCATGTGTCGGCATCGTAGGCTTGTGTTCGGCATCATAGGCGTGTGCCCACATCATACGTGTGTGTCGGCATCATAGGTGTGTGTCGGCATCATAGGCATGTGCCCACATCATAGGTGTGTGTCGGCATCATAGGCATGTGCCCACATCATACGTGTGTGTCGGCATCATACGTGTGTGTCGGCTTCATAGGCATGTGCTGCCATGCCTGGGGATTCAAGCTCAAAGCCTCATGCTTCTGAAGCAAGCACTTCACCCACTGAGTCATCTTCCCAGCCTTTAGAGATAACGTGTAACCCTATCAGGGCACGAGGACAGATGTTTGTGTTCCTGGACTCAGCGTGGTGCCAGGGTCCATCTTTTGAGGAACTTCCCTGCTCGAGTGAAGACCCACAGCTGAGCAATGTGTGCAGAGGGGGAATCTTTGGAGCACTCAGTCCTAAGTGGAGTGTCGTCATCAAACCTCTGCCCATTAAGAGGTGGACGCTGGGTCTCATTCCTAACCAAGAAGCTATTTGCAATTGATACTCACTAGCAAAGGGAAAAATCCGTTTCTTCTAATCGAGTGTCATTAGGTATACCAACCACACCCCACCAGACCCTGCAGTATTTGACCAACACAAAATGAACTTTGTGGTGTTTTTTCTGTTTTTTTTTTTTTTTCCTTCCTTGTTGGTCTTTTGTTTGTTTGCTTTGACTTTTATTTTTGTTTTGTTTTGTTTTGAGAGGGGGGAACATAGAGTTGGGTGGGTGGGGGATGAGGAGGATCTGGGAGGGGCTGGGGAGGGAGAAAAGGAGTGTGTGTGTGTGTGTGTGTGTGTGTGAGTCAGGCCAGAGCTGGGGGCCTGGTGCTGAGCGCATAGGAAGCTGTGGCCGGGTGCCAGAGACACAGGCTCAGATTGGGCAAGAACAGGGAACTGATCTGCAGGTCACTCTGATCCAGGCCAGAGATATTTGAAGACATCAACAGTTCTGGAAAATGAAGAGGCAGGAAGTGAAACAGGGGAGGGCTGGAGAGGAAACAGCAAACTGTATCCTAGCCCTTCCACACCTGGCTCCCCTTCCTACACTGTGCAATGAGGGGCGTGTGTGTGCACGTGTGTGTGTGTTTACAAGGGGACCTCCTTTCTCCAGTTGTGTGAACAGAAACATGTCCTCCACCCCCACTGCTCATGGCCCACGTTTCCAACTGTGCTTCTATTTCTATTTGCTGTCCAAAGTCCTAGGGGGCAGGAGATGACAGATTAGGTGGACTTAGACACTCAGACACAGGGACCCGGCTCTCGCCTAGACCAGCCCCCTTCTCCTCTCTCATCAAGCACCACCTGTCCAGTTCTCCCAGGTTTAACCCCTCACTCCTTCTGCGTGGGCTGCCTTTGGAAGTCAGAGTCGGCTCGCTATACTTTAACAGGTAACAGGTGGTGGGGAGACATGTGGGACTGTGGATGTCTAGGGCTAAAAAAAACAAAAAGTGGTTCAAGGTCACTGGGGGAGGAATGGGAACCTGTTTTATAGTTTGGTCCACGAGAGTATGATAGGAAGACTCCTGGCTGCACCAAGGGACAGACCGCCTCCTGGGAAGAGATGGGACCCTGCAGAATTTCAAGCCCTTTCCCAAGCTAATCTCCAACTCTGAACCACTCCCCTTGACCTTCTCGGGTCCCAGCATCCCTCCACAGGAACTTGCCTCTTAGCACAAACCCACGTTCCAGTCCTAAGAAAACCACAGCTCAGCTCCAGCCCTCGGGCCCACTATGGAGAAGGACTTTCAAGACATCCAGCAGCTGGACTCCGAGGAAAATGACCATCAGCCCAGTGGCGACGAGGAGCAAGGCACCCACGGGCAGAATCCTAGGACAGAAAATCCATTTTGGAAAGGCAAGTGTCCAGTTTCTGGGGCCTTACCTAGATCCCCGCCTCAGTTGCCAGCTTCTCTGTCTCACATTGACTCAGCGGGCTGGGTGTACGTTTGTCAGAGTCAGGGTAACTATTGCTGTGATAAAAACGCCATGACCGAAAGCAGCTCAGAGAGGAAGGGGTTTATATATAAAACACCATGACTAAAAGCACTCGGAGAGGAAGGGGTTTATATATAAAACACCGTGACTAAAAGCACTCGGAGAAGAAGGGGTTTATCTGGCTTATGATTTCACACCACTGTTCATCACTGAAGAGAGTCAGGACAGAAACTCAAGCAGGGCAAGAACCTGGAGGCAGGAGCTTATGCAGAGGCCATGGAGGGATGCTGCTTCCTGGCTTGTTCCTCATGGCTTACTCAGCCTGCTTTCTTATAGAACCCAGGACCATAAGTCAAGGGTAGCCCCACCTACCATGGGCTGGGCCCTCTTGCTTCAATTAAGAAAATGCCCTACAGGCTTGCCTACAGTGCTGTCTTCTGAAGTCGTTTTCTCAGTGGAGGCTCCCTCCTCTCTGATGACTCCAGATTGTGTCTTTGATGTAAAAGTAGCCAGCACAGCAGCAGTGTCCCTGTACCTGTGAGCTGCTGACCCCTCTGAGCGCAGGTCCCAGGGATAGGGTGTGTGCCTAGTAGTGAGAGAAGGCCCGCAGCTGGAGATGAACCCGCCCTCCATAGTGCGCGTGTGCACACACATATTTACGCCTAGGAGGAACAGGGAACCCAGAACCGGGGGTGTGGGGATGAAATGGGCACGGGGAGGTCCCCACTAGTTTCCTGCCTGAATCCTCTGCTTGCGCATTTGACACGGGCCCTGCCCTTGGTCGGGAAAAGTTTTTAGCCTGGCCACCCACGTGTTTCAGACTCTGCATTTTTCATCTCAGAGGGAACCTGGGATTTTTGTTATTATGAGACAGGCTCTCACTTTGTAGCCCAGGCTGACGTGGAGCTCACTGTGTAGCCCAGGCTAGCCTTAAACTCTCAGTAGTCCCCCTATTTAGCCTCCTGAGTGCGTGGATCATAGGTGGGCACTACTGTGCCCAGTCAACTCAGACCTTTTAATTGTCTTTCATATGTCTAATGTTTTATATGTGTGACCTAGTCATAGCGTTGGCATCAGTGTTCTGTCTGTCCTAACATCCGTGTCACTGCTGAGTCCATTTCAAATGATCCTGGCATCTCATTTTGATAGATTCATTTATTGATAATTCATTTTTGATGCTGGCCTTACACATACAGGCAAGTGTATTATCACTGAGACAACCTTTTCTCATCTGCTTTGTCAAATTATTCATCTCCTTCATTGAACTGTTTTCCTATTTCATTATATGTCTTGTAACATATGGTTGGATGCGGAGCATTGTGCCTTCTGTCTTGCTGGTGCTGGATGCTTTTGTATTCCTCTAAATACTCTTCAGCCTTCTGGGATGTGGGTGAGTGCTTACAGCCTCTCTGACCCTTTGGCCTTAGCTGTCTTGGTTTCAGGCTTTCAAGCTGTATCCGCAATCAGGGAGTCTACTAGACTCTGTCCCAATTTCTCCTCTCTGCCCAGAGACCTGAAAAGTTTCTCTAGGTAGTGAGTAGTGAGCTGGGCAATGGATGAACTCATCTCTTTCGTTTCTTCATCTTTCAGGGATCAATACCCTTCATAGCCCAGTGTCCAGTGTCTTATACATACATGCATACATGTATATATATGTATGTATGTATGTGTGTGCGTGCACGTGTGTTTTAGTTGATTTTTTCCTGAAGGAATGTTAAACCTGGCAGCTTCTCTATCTTGGGTAGAGCATTTCAAGCTTGTCCACACAGCGCTTTATATGTCCTAACTCATATAATGCCCAGAACACTAAGTCAGGAAGCCACTCTTGCCACTGTCATCTCAGAGATGGAAGAGATGGGGACACGAAGACTGAATGGCCTGTCCATGACGTCAGAGCTAGTTGGCAGCTCAGCTGGTTTATTCTGGGTTCCCTGGGTTGTGACTTGCTAAGTCACAGGTCAGCTGGGAATCAGGACAAGGGTTTCTTGCAGAAACAGTCAGGACTTGGGCTGTAGATTTCCATATGGGGAGACTGGTCAGAAAGTACTGCTAGAGGGAGCATATCCTAGCCTGTCTTGTGCTGCTAAAGGACTAAGAAACTTATAATGAACAGGACTAAGAAACTTATAATGGACAGGCACGTATTGGCTCATGTTTCTTGAGTCTGGGAACGCAGGACTGAGGGCTGTGTCTGGTAGGGTTTTCTCATGCGTCAGTCTAAAGTGGGAGGACATAGAGAGGGTGGAAGGGACCGCAAAGGGGGAGCTTTAATAAGGCTGCTCTCTTGCAATGACGTCAATAATCCACTCAGGAGGGCAGAGTCCTCAAGATCTAACCCCCTTCCACTAGGTCCTCTCTTTTCACACTGCTGCCCTGGGGACCACATTGGTGGCACAGTCCAATCACAGCAGAGAGGAATACAGGTTTCTGGAAGGTGTCAGGGGAGGTGAGAGGCAGCGGAGGCTGTGCTTAGGGCTTGGGAACTCAGAGGCATATTCTGTCTAGGTTAAGTTGGGGTCCTAAGTATGGCTGCAACACCCGACTCTGTATAGCAGTAGGAAATAACCTCAGGAGGACTCCTGGCTCCTGACTGAGATTATCCCCAGGTGTAAACTACACCGGATCCATTCCATGCTCTACTCGCTAAGCGCTACAGGAACTAGGCTGAAGATTTAAAAACAGACACAGACAGACGGGGCCACAGGGACATCCATGAGACAAGAATGCCAAGAATGCCCACTTTATTGTGCTCAGGGGCAGCTTCTACAGGGCTCTGGCCACGCCCCAGCGCTCGGGATCTTTCAGCTACAGACTCACCAGAACCCACTCCCCTGCCATCAGGGTCTCGTGCTCAGAGCAGCTGCAGGCTGCTCAGAGCAGAGGAAAACAGGTTGTTTACAAGAAATTCAGGGTCTGGTGGTCCGCAGTCCCCATCACCCATGTTGCAGGCGTTGCTTTGGCATGGTGACGTTGAGACTGAGAAGGTCACAGAGTCACAGGCTGATGCCTGTCTGAGGGCAGGAGGGTGGTACAAAGGCAAGGGGAGGGGCTGGTCCTGGAGAGGCAAGCCAGTTCATCCGGGTAAAGATACAGGCGCGTGAGGATGCAAATAACAGCGTGTGGCAAAGTGTGTGGATGTATGCACACATGTGTGAGAAAACGTGTGTTCGTTAGAGTGGAAAGGGAAGGTGTGAGTGTGGACGGGGCAGGAGAGGTGACCATGGGATGATGGAAGGCCAAAGGGACAGTAGAGCAGTGATCCTTGGGTTTCTGGGGATGACAAGGACGGTGGGAACTGGGGGGAGATGGGTAAAGTGGACGGACCTGGACAGGAGCTTTCGGGACGCGCTTTCTGGTGGGATGAACTGGACTGGAGAGCCATGGTAGAACTGGGAAGAACTGCCAGCACTTCAGTCTGAAGGGACAGGGGCTGTGGGAGGACAGAAGTGATCTGTTGGTCTCTTTGACTTATGGGAAGGAAGGAAAACATTTGTAGACCTCCCTTTTTAGGGTGTCTAGGAAAGACCAGTGTGCACCATTGTTTTTAATGGGTCTCCTGTCCCCAGGTGTAAGATCTCACCTATGTACACAGCTGGTATATCTTATGTCACGTGCATGTGAATGCTTGCTCAATTTCATGTGGGTACAAGTGTCCATCTCTCTCTCTCTCTCTCTCTGTGTGTGTGTGTGTGTGTGTGTGTAGGATCAAAATCCATCCAGTTCCTCAGCCCCCACCTGATTTTCTCTCTCATCCAGGCTGTGTGCTTCATTAGACTTCTGTGCCTCTCTGTGTCTTATTCTCCGTCTCTCTAGTCCTCTGAAATTGTTTTCTGACACACATATTCTCTCTCACAGGGCAGCCTCCTTCCCCTCCCTTTGCACAGCGCCTCGGCTCCAGGCTCCACCTCCATCTGCTTGCCCTGGCCTTCAACGTCCTGCTGCTGGTGGTCATCTGTGTGATTTCATCGCAAAGTGAGATCATGGCCTGGCCCTGGTGAGGCCAGGATAGAGAAGAGCTCTGGGGAGTGGCGGGGCACGGAAGGGGGCCAGGGGAGGAAAGGAGGCGAGGTGGAGGCAGTGTGGGGCAGATTCTGGGAACAGATGGGAATCAGTGGTGGTGAGATGATGGCTGTAGTGATGGGGGACACAGCCCCACACCCAGCTGGTCCCCAATGTCCCCTGACAAGGCATTCAGCTGCAATGGGAGCTGCGGACCCTGAAAGAAAGTTTCAACAACTTCTCCTCCAGCACCCTGATGGAGTTCGGTGCTCTGGATTCCCACGGTGAGCTGGGCGGGATGGCTGGGACTTTATCCATATGGATTGGCTGGGCATGGTGCTGGGTCTACAGTAGGAGCGTGTTTGTAGGCTGTGGGGATGAAAGCCAGGGCAGAGAATCCAGCCAAGGGAACAGACACGGCTTCTGGTGATACTGCCCTGACCTGAGGGACGGCGCAGGAGGTGACGTGGCTATTAGTTCTAGGCAGAGATAAAAAGAAGCCATGATGGCCAGGGGTGAAGAAGACCACTGTACATTTATGACAAGAGGTGGTGACTGACCGACAGTGGTGAGGGGTCAGAGATGGAGGGGCCAGGCCCACAGCAAGCTGTGTAGACTGGGTGGGGCTTGGCCTGAAAACATGGGGAACCAGTGAAGGAATTTAAGCAGCATAGGGGCCTCACTTGGGTGAGGCTGGGAGTCTAGGTTTAGATTAATAGCTTGTGGGACGAGGTAATAGATCCTCCGGGGTACCCAGGAATGTGCAGCCAGAGACGCATTCTGGAGGCAGACTGCTGGGGAACCCATTCAGCATTCCTCTTCCTCAGGTAGCAGAGATGACATACTGACATCCTGGGAAGCCAAACTGGAGAAGAAGCAGCAGGACCTGAAAGCAGGTCAGAGGTCACCCCAGCCCCCACTCCTGGGTCATGGTGATGTGTAGTGTGGTATGTATCTGTGTGTTTCCCCAGACAACAGCTGGAGCTCTGGGCCTGGTCTCGGCAGGTGTGGAGCCACGTGTCGGCCGCATCTCTGTCCATGTGTTTGTCCCTTAGATCACGCCACTTTGCTCCTGCACCTGAAGCACTTCCCTCTGGATCTGAAAATCCTGACCTGCCAGCTGGCGTTCCTCCAGAGCAATGGTAGGGTCGGGCGTGGCTCTGATTCTAGTGTGTCTGTCTCTTCCAGCTGGATCTCATTCCCTTCTGCACTTCTGTTCCCTCAGGCACAGAATGCTGTCCCGTGAACTGGGTGGACCACGGGGGCAGCTGCTACTGGTTTTCTCGGGGTGGGCTGACCTGGGATGAGGCAGACAAGTACTGCCAGCTGGAGAATGCCCACCTGGTGGTCATCAATTCCTGGGAAGAGCAGGTGAGCAAACTTGAAGGCAGACTTGATCAAGCAGCCTGGTCAAGGTTCTGTTATTTACTTATTGTTGTTGTTGTTACTAATCGAGTGTGTAGCCATGGCTTGCACTTGGGGTCATAAGATGACTTTGTGGAGTTGGTCCCCTCTCCTTCCTTTATGTAGGTTCTGGAGACTGAACTCAAGTCATCAGGTTTGCATTTATCTGTTGAGCCATCCTCCTGACCCTTGTGTTTCTTATTTATTTACTTAGCTTGTTTCCTTTTTTCTTCTTTCTCTATCCTTTTAGAATTTCTTACTTTTCTACACTGTGTTCCGATCTATTCTCCCTGCTCCTTGACTTTCCCTCCAAATTCTACCAGAACCACCGTATCACCTGTCCCTCCCAACTTCACACATTTTTTTTAAACCTAATGAGTCCAGTTGGTGCTTCTAGAATGATCATGGGTATAGGGCCCTCCGCTGGAGCATGGACATCCAACCAGGGGCTAAAGCCAGAGGTCGTGGAGGGCTGGTGTGAAAGTGTGTGTTTCTGGACGTGACAGGGCTGTTTCACACATGCGCATGCAGGGGCTCATGTGCAGGAGCTGTGGAGTAGTTGTGTGCACAAGAAAGAGCTGCACTAGACTAAGCCAACCCGAATCCCAGGATGGATGGGAGCCCCAGCCTGGCTGAGGGGCTGTTGGCAGTTGGCTGCTGAGGGAGACAGAGGCAGTTTTACCCTGGATGCATCTCTTGTTTTTAACCTAAGGAAGAATACAGAAGAGGGTGGCAGGACTCTGGGAGGCTCACAATGGAACAGTAACTGTCCTACAAGGTGGGAATGAGGGGCCAGGTGACCGAGTGATGCAGGGACAGTCACAGGACAGAATCTTGGGAGTCAATCAAGAAGGTCTGAGAGTCCCCTCTTGCTGTGTTGGCAGTTGGGTGTGGAAAAGGAACACACTGGGAAGACTTAAATTGCTCTCCTGCAGTGAGCCACTGGGTCCTCATTGACCATAAGTGTGTCCTGTGTTTTCCTTCCCCACTGCTGTCCTAAGACAGTAACCTGAAAACCACAGAGGGGAGCCAGTCTGGCAGAGAGGAGGACAGATTCGCATAAAGGAGGGCAGTGGTAGCCTTCGCTGCAGGACTTACTACGATTTGGACGTGTTCATGAGTTAATTTCTTTGATCCTCACGACCTCTTTAGGTGGGCACCCTTATCATTCCCACTTGGAGTTCAGGACACCAGGGGAGAGAGGTGAGGTGACTGTCTCAGAGCCAGCAAGCCATTGTGGAGTCAGAATTGGGACCCACTTGGCCTCATTGCTCAGTGTTCTCAGCCTGCTGCCTTAAGACTGAAGGGTCTGTGGGGGCTTTGTTCTGTTGGGACAATGCTAAGCAATTAAACCATTTGAATACAGAAGTCAGAATGGAGTTATTGAGTATTTTCTGTTTGTCTGGCTATGTAAGGGATTCTCACAGTAATTTCAAACATATTTTGTGTTACTGATTAGATTGAAGTTGCTAGTATTTAATTTTGACATATGAAAACACCAATTTATTTGTAATTTAGCCTATGATTTGCATTCACTTGTAGCATGAATTCTAATTGGTCTTAATAAAAACCCAGAGTCAGCTGTAGGGGTTAAGGCTGAAGATCAGAGAAGCAGCAGCAGCCTCTAGAGAGACATTTTACCTCTACCAACGCTCAGACCGAAGGCGCGATCCTGTCCTCAGACTGCATCTTCAGACTGCATCTGTCTCCAACAAACCTCAGACTGCACTGAGCTCCTGTCTCCTCCCGCCTTATATTCCTCTCTCCGCCCAGCCATATCACTCCTGCCTCCACCTCTCTAGTGCTGGGATTAAAGGCATGGGATCCATCATTTCAGTTCCCATTATTTTGGGTATCTGGGTTCTAAATTAGTGGTTCTTGGCTTTGGGGAACAAATGTCAACCCCATGTCTCTTACTTTCAAAGTAAATACAATTGTCTTAAAAAAAAAATGACCCAATCAACGGTTTTGGGACATAAGGCTTCTAGGCTCAGCTCTTGGTGCACAATCCACAGCTGCTCATAGCTCATAGTGTGAACATTTGGCTTCAGCCTTGAGCTTGGGGGTTTTAATCACGTACATTTGTCTTAGTTATTCAGTTGCTTCGGTGATGGGAAGCATCAGGTAGCCACAGCGAGAACATTCTATCTCCAGGTCTCTTTGCCCCGTCCCTGTTGATATTTCTGAATCTGTGAAGCAGCCTCACCAGCCCTGGGTGGCTGCTTCTCCATGAACTGGACATACATGTAGCATTCTAGTCTTTATAGGCACTGCTGTCCCCGAGTCTGCTCTTGGATGAGCAACCTTGGTCTCTGGGAAGTGTGAGTGGAATTGGGCTTGTTTTTCTCCAAGCACAGTCCAGAGACTCTTCACACGCCATCAGATGGGATGATTCGAGTGTGTGCCGGGCAAGCTGACTCTGTTTATTTTATAGAACCAGGTGACTATACATCTCCTACATACATAAACGATGGATTTAAATTCCCAGAGCAGCCACATTTGTAAGAGCAAGCCCCTTGGAAAGGTTTTAGTCCTAGAAAGCTATGTGTAAGAGCAGGGACCTTGGCACAGAAGCTTGTGACATTCCCCTAATTGGGAAATTGCCTTTACCAACGCATCTTCCTATTTCCGATAGAGACTGTCAGGCTCCATGTAGTCAGGTCAAAATGTTATTCTGGGCAGTGAGCCCAAGGTTGGAAGTGCTGATGTCTGCAAACCTCAGGAAATGACATCAAAATCACAGCAAGAGACCTAGGGACCAACGGAGAGAAGAATGAAACCAAGGTGCTTCTTGGGTATTGGGATTTGTGGGACAGCATGGGCAGGGTCACCAAGACTCTGGTGCAGAAGATGAGAAGCTCGGTGTTGCTATAGCAACGGTTCTAGGAATGGAGTGGGAAGTGGGTGCAGGCTGGAAACAGTGGTTGTCACAGCTAGATGCCGGGTAGACTTTGAGTTCCAATAACACCTTCTGAGGTGAGAGTTACTTTGGCGCCCACCTTGGAGAGCCACTAAGGCTCAAATGAGATGATCCTCACAAAACGCTCGGTATGAAGTCAGGCCCTGCGAACCCCATTTAACACTAGCTGTGCTCACAGAGGGAAGAGGGAGGGTGTAGCTGTTGGGAACTGAGGGCATTGGGGCAGGTTAGGCTGGGGGGGGGAGGTCACTTGAATGCTCGCATAGATGAGGGGTAAAGTGATTTCCTCTCCTAATTGTTTTTCCAGAAGTTCGTTGCAAAGCACATTGGCTCGTTTCACACTTGGATAGGTCTCACTGACAAGGACGGCTCGTGGAGATGGTCAGATGGAACCGATTACAGGAGCAACTACAAGTCAGTCCCTCCCAGCGGGCATCTCCTTGTTTGCGTCAGGGATGACCACCTGGCCTTTCACCTCATGCACTCCCATAGGTCCCTCGGGGTCAATTTCCCCAACCTTCTGCCCCCCATTTCCAAGCCTGCACATTTTCAGCCCTTGAACCCTCCCAAGGCTGGGATGTTTTGGGTGAGAGATAGGGTTTTAGGTGGGTCAGAACCCTCCCACGGTTAGACCCTGAGTTTTCTGTGACTGACCTTCTTAGGAACTGGGCCTTCTCTGAGCCCAACAACTGGGAGGGCCACGAGCAGGGCAGCACTGAAGACTGCGCCGAGATCTTGACAGACGGTCACTGGAATGACAACCTCTGCCTTCAGCTGAACCGCTGGGTGTGTGAAAAGAGGCGCAATATCACCGGCTAGGAGCCTGCTCTTGCCAAGTCTCCCTTGTCTCCTCTGCACCCCCCACTGCATCACCCCAACTTCGCCGGTGGTGATACTGAAGCAAGGGAGAGAAACAGAGTCCAGCATGAGGAGGAGTTATGGGGAAATGGGAAGAGGGTGTCTTCATTGTCCCCACTCTGGGAAGGGAGAGAGTCCATCGCTCTCGGCCATCACTGCGGTTCTCAATGTCAGCCTTCGGAACGGAGTAGGAGCAACAACAAGATGATACTTGAGAGTCACGTGGTCTGGTTATTTGGGATGGGGGCGAAAGAGAGGGAGTTGGGAGGGTCTGGAGGAAGAAAGGTGTGAGTCCCCAAGACCATTCTGTGATACACTGATGTTCAGAGCGAGGGAGGAAAGAGGCGTGAAGCAACCCCGGTGGCTAGCGTCGAGATGGTTGGAGCTGTTGCTGGAACCTCAGAGATTCCTTGAAGAAGAGAGTTCTCTAAATTCAAGGTCTCCCCTAACTTGAGTTGTTAGGCAATGCCCTCACTCTAATCCTAGCCCCTGGTGAAGACAGACAGAAAGACTGATTCCCTTCCTCATTCCACTTTGCCCCAGAGTTAACCACTTCCAGGGTGCCCTGTTGGTGTGTTTCCTGTCTACCCACAAATACAATGCTACATAGAATCAAACTCCACTGCCACCACACTTTGCAACATTTGTGATCTTTCTTCTAATAGATGACAATACCTGAGAGGTGTTTGCTTCGTTGACTGTAGCAGCTGTAGAGAAATTTGAGGTATGAATGTTCCCGGCCTTACTGAATTATTCACTACAGTAGGTAAAGACTTGGCATTTGTATTTGTCTTTACAGTGTTGGAAGCATCTGATGAGTCAGGAGTTTCCAATGCTTGGTTACAAGTTCTCAGTGACCATTCCCTTAAATTAACATAGTTTGCATCAATTTTTCAAGATACTGGAAACCAGGAAACTTCAATTTAGACAGCCATCTCTGGTCACAGGCAGGGAAAGTCCCTTTCCTGTGACCTTGCCATCGGCAGCCCATGTGGCCTCTAGTCCTGTTCTCAGAGTCTTCATTTTGTGACCATCTGTGTTCCTCCCAGCAGTCTCAGCTCAGACCCCAGGATTGCCTATTCCGTCCTGCAGCCTGAGCTTTTCCCAGCCTAGTTTCTCCAAATGCTTTCAAATTCCTTCTACAAACTGCTTCACACGCTTAAGAGGCACGTTGCGGACGGCTGCAGCGTCAGCCCCTCCTCCTCGGTGCTGCTTGTCTTCATCAGTTGGCTCTTTCTGCCTTGACAAATACCCAAGAGAAAAATCTAAGGGAAGATAGAAACTATCTCAGACCATAGCCTTGGCTTCACTGACCAGTAAGGTGGAACCAAGGTGGCTGAGTGCTGAGTGCGTGTGTGGCAAAGAGACAGAACTGAGAAGAAAACACAACCCGAGGCTATACACCATGACTTTGTTCCTCCAGCTAGGTTCTGCCTCTGACAGTTTCCTGGGATCCTCCCAAAACAATGCCACTTGTTAGGGACCAGATGTTCAACATATGAGTCTGGGGGGTAATTATGAGACTTGGAGATAAGTGAACTAGTGTCTCTCAGTCCGAGACAGGGCACTGATGACAGCCAAAGGAAGGATTCCACCCAAGTCTAACTTAGGGAATCATTGAGCTTACTGGGGTTCCTTGAAGGGGCATGGTTGACATATAGAGAGCTGTGTCACCAAAAAGCTCCACCCCAGCATGGATATGGGCTCACATAAGCAGCATTCCTAGGGCTCCCTACACACATTTCAGGGGTTTGGCCTCCTGTCCTCTCCTCCAGCTATTGTTGCCGGTTTTATTACCTTTGAGAAGTGGCCCAGTGAGCTGTAAGTCATACAGACTTCCTGTACCTTCAGAAGTGGCCCAGTGAGCCGCGTAAGTCATGCAGACTTCCCGAGTCTTCTTCGGTTTCTGGGGAAATAGTCACACATTCCTCTAGGAAATATTTTATACCCGTACTGCCAATAATATGCCATTCCTAGAGACAAAAGTATGGAGGCAGTGGCTTTGCATCAGTGTGCATTGTCAACACCCACAGAAGAAAAAGTAAAATCCAACGCAAATTATGGAGTCAGTCAATTATAGCGGATCAGTATTGGCTTCCCACTGTAACAAAGAACCGCTAACGTAGGATTTAAAAAAAGCAGACAAATAAAGGAAAAGTAAAAATAAACACATGTTGTTTTTAACAAAATCTCAGTTGTTCGATTTTTACCAATAAAGACTCGGGAGCAGATGCTGGGGTGAAAACCTACTAGCTCAGAGAGGCAAAGGAAGCACCTGACTGACCTTCCTCTCCTGCTGACATCCCAGAAAGGGAGCTTTATCCTATGCTGTCTCAAACAAAACTTCTCAAACTAAGTGTCCTTTCCTTCTACCTCCTGTGTATCTCTATAGCCATTCTCTTCTTATTCTCTAAGTTTTTTCTTTTTCAATTGGTTGCTTGTTCCACCTTTTAATGTATGATTGACTTTATTTAATTCTGTTTACAATATTCAAGCAGAAAGCTCTTGGATTAGGTGTGTGCTAGGGCTGAGTCACACCATAATTAGAAACAGGTTTTTCTGGTAAATAACACAATATCACGGTTCACAGTGTGACCAAATATACTGTACCATACAGTTTCCTAGTCTTTAAATTCGAGTTTTAATTTTGTTATGTGGGTGAGTGTTCAGCCAGCTTGTTTGACTCTGCAGACATGTATGCAATGCCTGAGGACAGGTGTCAGATCCCCTAGAATTGGGGTTACAGAGGTTATTAGACACCACGTGGGTGCTGGGAATCAAACCCAAGTCATCTGGAAGAGCAACCAGTGCATTTAACCACTGAGCCACCTCTCCAGCCCCATATGAGAATTTAAGTAGAAGCATCTTCTGGGGTTAGTGATAGGACACTTGATCAGGTAAAACTGCTTCTGGTAGCTGGGCCTGGTGCCTCAGGCCAGTAATCCTAGCTTTGGGGATGCTGAAGTAGAAACATTGCTTGGCTTCACGACCCCCCCCCCCCCCGGGCTACATAGTGAGTTTTGATCAGTTCTGGACTATAAGGTGAGACTGTCTCAAACACACACACACACACACACACTTTCCTAAAAGATGAACAATTTGTGAGAGCCAATATCTTCTAGCATCATCAGCAACAAAGTCATTTGTACATGCTATTGGAAGGAAGCAAAACAAAACCTTTAAAAAAATGCTTAGTTCTTATTTTTGTGTATTTGTGTAAATTTTTTTAAATGTAAAACTGAAGTTAATTTATTTAGGACTGGAAATCTGAACATACACAAAAATATATACATACATGTGTGTAAATTTTGTGCATGAGAATGTAGGTATTTGCAGAGGCCAGAAGAGGGCATGAGAGTCCTTGGATCTGGAGTTACTGGCAGTTGGGAGCTGACTGATATGGGTGTTGGGAACTGAATTCTGTAGCACAAATAATAAAAACCCAGAGACAGATATTGGGGTTCAAGCTGAAGATCAGAAAAGCAAAGCAGTCAACCACTAGAGAGACCTTTAACCTCTAGCGGATCTTCAGACTAAATGGGCAAGACCCTGTCTCCATGAATCCTCAGACTCCACATTCCAGTGAGTTCCTGTCTCTTCCCCTTTATATTCCTCTCTTCATCCAGTCATATTGCTCCTGTCTCCACCTCCATAGTGCTGGAATTACCCTGGAATTAAAGGTGTATACTACCACCCCTGGCCTCTAGTGGCTTAACTTTACATTCTGGTCTTCAGGCAAGCTTTATTTATTAAAATACAAATAAAATATCACTATATTTCTCCTTTTTGTCTAAAATAAAAAAGCTATAACTAATATAAAAAACTATATACAATAAGTATAATAGCTATATACAATATATATAGGTAATAAGTTCATCAGCAATGTCTAGTCCATTTGCATTTGACAAATTCAGAAAAAAATATTTCATTATCTATTCTATCTTTGTGATTCCAAACTCTTGTACCTAATTTATTTTCTATTGTAACTTGCTTTCTGTGTCTGGTAAGCTAAAAAACTATAAGTATCTAGTCTTCAACTTCCAAAGAGACCCAAGAAGGAAATAATATTAACTGAGGAATCAGGAAGTGACTTCCAAAAAATGTGAGAAATGACAGAAACAGGTCACTCAAAGTCCCTCTGCAACATTGAGGCATCTGTCTTTGGCCTACAGGCTCAGCATATCCGACAGACTTTTCTGTGAAACAGGATATTCTGAAAGTCTGTACCTCCTTGTCTTGACAATGTTTGGCAGTCATTTCTCTTTGTCTTGCTTGCTTAATTAGGACAGCATACTGTGAGCAGTCAAGGCAAGTGCTGTAACTAAAAAAGTGGTGTGAGGGAGAAAGACACCATGAGACAGAGCTCAGGTGGACAGGTTTTTTATTGGGGAAGGTGAATGGGAAAAAGGAGGAGGGGAAAAGGGAGACTGACCTCTGGGGACAGGCGCATCAGAAGAGAAGAGAGAGGCAGAGGGGGGGGGCAGGTAGAGAAGCAGAAAGAGAGAGAGAAAGGAAGAGTTGAGAGGTGGTCAAGGCAACATTTTAAAAGGGAACATAGTGAATGTGCACAGGAGGTGCTCTTAGTGGCTGTAGCTGAGGACACATTCTGTCAGGACCTCAAGGGTAGACCAGTACAGATGCCTGAATACTAACAGCAAGAGCACTTTCTTGTCCAGTGGCTTACTTTGACACAAAGAAAATAAACTCTCTGTGGAATTTCTTTGATGCACATCATCTTCTCTGAAGTAGATTGGTTCTTGCTCGGTAACTATTTGTTATATGTAATTTTGCTATGTTAAAGTTAAAACCTTCCTTTTTACTTACATAGAAAATGGGATATTGTGTGGGAAGTCTTTCTGTAGATGTGTTGATTTTATTGGTTAATGAATCAAGCAACTGCCTTGGCCTGTGATAGGGTAGAGTAGAGCTAGGTGGGGAAAACTAAACCGAATGCTGGGAGAAAGAAGACAGAGTTGCAGAGATGCCATGGAGCCACCAGAGGAGAAAGATGCAAGCTGCCAGCTAGAATCTTGCCAGTAGGCCATGAGCCTCATGGTAAAATATAAAATAATGGAAATGAATTAATTCTAGATGTAAAAGCTAGCCAATAAGAAGCTAAAGCTAGTAGGCCAAGAAGTGATTTAACTAATACAGTTTCTGTGTGATTATTTCAGGTGTGAGTGGCTGGAAAACAAATGGAAATGGGTTAATTCTAGATGTAAGAGCTAGCTAGAAATATGCATAAGCTAATAGGCCAAGTAGTGTTGTAATTAATATAGTTTCTGTGTGATTATTTTGGTTCTGGGCAGCTGGGAACAAACTAGTGGCCTCCTTACAACAGAGACAGAGAAGCCATAGATGATGCTGAGAATAAAGGACATTTGAATGCTCCGTCCTAAACAGGACATCTACATGACCCTTTAAGGCTCAGGGAACGTTGAAGAAAGGATGGAAAGATGTTAAGAGCCACATATATGGAAAATGACTGCAAAGGGATGTCTTCCAAGCACGGCACAGCCACGGTAATCACAAATTCACAGAAGCTGCACCTCCTGGCCCTGGGCCCACACAAGCCACGTCCTCCTAACAGGTAGCTCTCATAGGGGTGGAGATCATGGGACCCTATCTAACTCACTGCCGATCTGTTGTCAAAGAGCAGATTGTGGGAGATGGGGAGGCGTAGCTTGTGGCTGTATACCACTGCTGAGACCATTAGGCTCCTGATGGCTGGTTTCAAATTTAGGGTCACACAGACAGCCCCAGTGAAACGCCATGGGACACTAAGCAATTAGTAAATACTGGAAACAGATCTGTAAGGAGGAAGGGGGTCAAGGACGGGAAGGAAATAAGGGTGTGTGTGTGCGTGCGTGTAACTAGAAAGCATATATACATGTATGAGATTGACAAGGAATAAAATTTATTAGTAAAAATTAGAAAACAATGTGATAGAATAGTAGAATATTCACAAAATAAGTAGAATAAATGAAGTTGTAACTCTAAAGAGTAGATGTTTTTATTTAAATTAAAAAAAAACCCTAAAAAAGAAGTAGATGTTTTGCTGGGTGGTGGTGGTGCATGCCTTTAATCCCAGCACTCAGGAGGCAGAAGCAGGTAGATCTCTGTGAGTTTGAGGCCAGCCTGGTCTATAGAGTGGTGTTCCAGGACAACAAGTACTGTTACATAGAAAAACCCTGTCTGGAAAAACCAAAAAAAAAAAAATTTAGATATTTTAAGATAGGTGTGGGGACACACACCTTTAATCCCAGCACTCGAGCAGCAGAGGCAGGTGAGTCTCTGTGAATTTGAAGCCAGCCTGGTTTGCATAACTGAGTTTCAGGACAGCCAGGACTACATAGACAGATATAAACAAACAAACCAAAACAAGAAGTAAAACACTTAAATTTAGAAATTCACACAAGGTAGCTGGGTGGTAGTAGCTCACGCCTTTAATCCCAGCACTTGGGAGGCAGAGGCAGGCAGATCTCCGTGAGTTCAGGCCAACCTGGTCTACAAGAGCTAGTTCCAGGACAGGCTTCAAAGCTACAGAGAAACCCTGTCAAGAAGAAGAAGAAGAAGAAGAAGAAGAAGAAGAGGAAGAGGAAGAGGAAGAGGAAGAGGAAGAGGAAGAGGAAGAGGAAGAGGAAGAGGAAGAGGAAGA
>NW_026068017.1:3769239-3790846 GCF_014885135.2 Alexandromys fortis | reverse complement strand
AAGGTAGGTGGAGGTCCTACATGACCTTTAGTCACACTTCCCGACATACCATGACTAGGACCTCAACCTTGACACAGTCGCAGCACAGATTATGTCTGTTGCCAAAAGAATCCTCCTGCTGGCTTTTCGTCTCACTTCTGTGTGGGGACCCACAGTTGTGAGCCACAAGGGGACTCTTCCTTGACTGGAGGTCAGAGACGTTGAGCTTATTTTTGCTCTCTCAAAGTTGTTGACAACAGGTGTGGCTACAAACATAGAGATTCTGACCTGGTGGTTAGTTAGTATTTTGGCTGTAGAGGTGGATCTGCGCCACCCGAAGTACGTAAGCTTGTGGAGAATAAACGAGGTGGATTCAGTATTCACTGACCGTCCCCCTCCTCACCCCCAGGCTGCTCTGTGTTTCTGTCTCTTATTTCTCTTACATCTCTGTTTCTTTTGCTTAATAATTCTAATTCTCACTCTCTTACCCTGGAACATACAAGTTTTTTTTAAACATTTTTAATGATTTATTTATTCTTATTTCATGTACATTGATGTTTTGCCGGCATGTATATCTGTATGAGGGTGTCCCGGGAACTGGAGTTACAGACAGTTGTGATCTACCTTGTAGGTGCTGGGAATCGAACCCAGATCCTCTGGAAGAGCAGTCAGTGCTCTTCACCACTGAACCATCTCTCCAGTCCAACATCCAAGTTTTGTCGAAGTTGGTCTTTGACACATCTGCGCCTTCCCTGGCTCCACATCCCTACCTGGATCTTAGCCTCTGATGATAGTTGCAAATCTGTTGTTTTCCTGTGCTTGTAGCTGCCCTGACGGCGGGGGTGGGGTGGGGTGTCATTTCTGGTGGGTTTGTAGCTGAGATCTGAGGGCGTGGCCATTAGTCAGGGAGACCCTATAAAAGCTGCCCTGGAACATGATAAAGTGGGCACTCTTGTTTCAAAGATGACTCCTCTCTCTCTCTCTCTCTCTCTCTCTCTCTCTCTCTCTCTGTGTGTGTGTTTAAATCCCCAGGCCCTTGCCCGACTAGTGCTCTACAAAGTTTGTTCCTTTTTTTTTTTTTAATTTTAGCTGTTCTGAAACATGTGCAGTACTATATTGCTGCGATTGCTTTTCTCTGATAGCTAATGATGTGCAGCTTTAAAGAAAGATCATTTATTTATTTTATGTATATAAGTGCTCTACCTGCATGTACGCCTTTATGTCAGAAGAAGGAATCAGATCCCACTGCCACATGGTCGTGAGCCGCCATGCGATTGCTGGGAACTGAACTCAGGACCTCTGCCACAACAGCCAGTGCTCTCAGCGGCTGAGCCATCTCTCCACCCACTGTGCTGCTTTTAATTTGCTTAGTTTTGCCATCTATTTATGTGTGCGTGTGCACATGCGTGTGGCATGCACTGCCAGCTTGTGCTTTTACAGCTGAGTCATCTCACTGGCCAACATCTTGCTTCTTTTCTACCAGAAAACCCTCGTCAGTAAAACGTTTCTTAAACTGCTTTTAGTCCTCCCCTTTTTAATTGTGGAGTTTTCAGAATGTTTTGAAATCGATGTGTGTGTGTGTGTGTGTATGTGTGTGTGTATGTGTGTGTGTATGTGTGTGTGTATGTGTGTGTGTATATGTGTGTGTGTATGTATATATGTGTGTGTATGTATATATATGTGTGTGTATGTATATATGTATGTGTGTGTGTGTGTGTATGTGTGTGTGTATATTGGGACACATTCGTGGCACATGCGCATGACTGTCCAGGTCACACCGAAGGAGAAGACATCAAGTGTCTTTCTATTACTCTGTGCATGGCACCTGGAGAAGGGTTCCCCCAAACCTGAATCTTGCTGCTGTGATTAGGCTGTGTGGCCAGGGGTCTCTGGAGATCTCTGTCTGTTTCTGCCCCCAGACTCTGGAGGTGGCAGCACACAGCCATGACTGTAACATAGGGACTGGGGATTAGAATGTAGGTTCTGGAGCTTGCATGGAAAGCACTCTTAGCGACTGAGCCGTCTCCAGCCCCAGAATTCTTTATCTGTTCTAGACACAATCCCTGGTGGGGTTTGTAGCCCACAAATATTTTCTCCAATTTCATGACCTGTCATTCTTGTAACAGAATCCATTTCCCCAAAAGAATACAAGCACTCTGGTAAAATCTCGACAGCCCATTTAAGGAACTGAGAAAAGTGACACAGTCACCCGGAATAGGAGGCGAAACGGTTTTCCTGTTTTTCATAGAAATTTGGTTTGGTTTCCTCAGCAAAGTGCCCAAAGCCAGGGGAGTTGGAAGTATGGAGGAGGAGCTGCTAGGAAGAGGCAAAAACAAGCACCTCCCAACGGGGAGGATTTCTAGAGAATTCTTAGTGGGAGAGTCACCCCACCCCACCCCCACCTCACCCCCAGCTAGATGGTGGAGTCCCGAGGGCACATCTTTGCCAAGAGGGTGGTCTGCATGAAGTAAGACAAACTCCCCAGAAGGCTTCATGGAAGCCAAGTTGTATATACTAAGACACCAAGAAATATTTTTTGCTTTTGTTTTTATATTGAGGCCTCACTGTATGGCGCTGGTTATAGTCACGTGCCACCAGCCCTGTCTCTTAAGATGGGCTTCAGGGGCTGCTGTGGCTAGGCCTTTGAAATTTTTGTGCAAAATCTGAAAGCAAATGCCCGGGCAAACTCCTGCCCCATTCTTTGATTGAGCAAGCTGGACTTCGCTGCTTGGCAGGCAAGGATATCAGAGAATAAGAACTCAGGGGACTGGAAGCCGATCCCCAGTGACTGGCATCTAGGAAGGCTGTAGATCTAGGAAAGGACCGCAGTAGGGCAGGAGAAAGTTGACTCGGGGACCCTCTCCTTCACACAGCACTGCTGTGGGGCCGAGGAGCCCAGAAAGCCTCCCCAAGGTCTGGGGCTAGACGCTTGCTGCGGAGAGCACCAGCTATGTCTGCGAAGTCAAGTCTCCTCCGCTTGTGAGGACTGGAGAGGAGAAAAGGAAACTGGCGCCAGGAGGACCGTATCCGATTGTAGCCCCTGCTCTTTGGAACAGACCCGGAGACGAGGATCCTTGTGAGTGTGTTTTGTGGAACGGAAGTCAGGAGTCAGGAGAAGCAGAAGAAGGAAGGGAAGGAGGTCAGGAAAGGCCAACGGGTGCCAACTTTAAGATTCTGGAGAAAATGATTCATTAGGGAGCATTGTAGGCAATTTCAAACCGAGTCTCAGTGGCGACGAGGGTGGTAATTCTAAGACAGCGCAGGGTGCATCCCCCAGCTCTCGCTACTAGGAAGAAGGCAACGGGAATATTTTTCTTGGCACCACACCCATCAGCTTTTGGATAGTTGCTGTGGTTAGCAAGAACATACATCCTATGGTCGCTTCTGCTGTGTGCCCAGATGATGCAGGAGGACATTCAGTCCTCTGGAGAAGAGCAAGGATGCTGGCTGTGTGGATGTAATCCTGGATTTGGAGAGATGGCTCAGTGGTAAAAGGGCATGAGGACCTGAGTTCAGTTCCCCAGCGTCCATATCAGGCAACTGGCAACCACCTGTAACTCTAGCTCCCTAGCTCCAGGGATCCCTGTGCCTCTGGCCTCCCCAGGTTCCTGTACTAACACACACATACTGCCCACCCCCTATTGCCCGACCGCCTCCCAAGTATACATAATTAAAAAATAGTAAGACAGTATAACCTTCTGATTCGTCTAAAGTCAATACTCTAATCCTTTAGTACCTATTTAGTGTGAGAGCTTGGATGTGGAGAATGCTCTTGGTTGTCATGTGACTGTCTCTGGAATCAGCTACAATCCAGAGATGGAGGGCGTACCTGTGATCCAGACCTTGCGGCAGAAGCCGAGACTTTGATCCCGATCTTGCAGAGGGAGGCACACCTTCTGCTGGAAGGATATTGAAAGAAGGAAGGGTTCATTTGTTCTTTGCCTGCTTGCCCTCGCCCGTCAGCACAGCCATTCCTTCACTGCATCGGAGTCTACTTCTTCAGGACTCCAGCACAGACAGAAGACCAGCTGAGACACCAGCCTCGCGGGACTGAGCAGCTACTGGATTCTTGAACTTTCCACTCACAGCCAGCCATTGTTGGACTGCAGCCTGTAAGTCATTCCAGTACATTCCTGTGTGTGTGTGTGTGTGTGTGTGTGTGTGTGTGTGTGTGCGCGCGCGCGTACAAAACACACACACACTCCATAAGTTCTGTGACTCTAGAGAACTCTCTGACTAATACACTATACATAGCTGTTATCTTCATTTTAAGCATATGAAAATGATTGCCAAATCTTTCCTCAAACATTCTCAATGAGCTGTTGGTTGAATCACAGCTGTAAAACCCCACAGCTGGAAGGTGCCTACTGCAACCAGAAAAGAAATACCAAAAGTCAAAGACGCGAAGGTTCCCCATGAAGGAAGGAGATGTGCAGTTTGTAAAGTCGGACTGCGGAGAGCATGATGATGGACAGACATCTGGAACACTAAGAGCAACCGGAATGAGGACATTTCTCTCTGTAGGTCAGGATGGTGGAGAACTCATTGCATAGCCCAGGCTGGCCTCGAAGCCACAACGATGCTCCTGCCTCAGCTTGTGTGTTCCGAGATTACATGTGTGTCATCATACCCTGCTTCAACAGTTGTTGTTGAAAAGATCTGACACATTGATAGATTGATGAAGAGACAATATGAAGATTGAACTTCAAGGATAAAATAGCCAAAGACAGGATATGTCTATTGATCCTATATACAGTGACAGGATAGCAAGAACATTTTGGCAAAAAAATAGACACATTTATTTTTTTTTAATTTTTAATAAAATTAAATTTTTAACACAATATTTTGATCATATTCTTTCTCTTCCCCATCTCCTCCCAGATTTCTTCTACCTAATAGATAGAGATTACCAAAACTAACTAAAAAAGAGAGCGACTCAGCATGTAGCCCAGTGGTAGAAGATTTGCCCTGCACCCATAAGGCCCTGCTTCCGTCTTCAGCCTCACAAGAAGACACAAAGTGGGACATGTGGCTGGGCAAGGTGGCTTGGTAATCCCAGCATTCAGGAGACCACAGCTGGACTGGGAGCTGGAGGCCAGCCTGATAGAAACAGTGAGACTTCCAAGAAACTGTGAATCTGCAAATGAGTTTAAAATGATTTTATAATTGAAAACCTTCTGTCTTAGTCATATTTCTATTGCTGTGAAGGGACACCATGACTGAAGTAACTCTTATCCAAGAAAGCATTTAACTGGGAGCTGCTTACAGTTTCAAAAGCTTAGTCCATTAGCATGACAGAGAGCAGGCAGGCAGGCACTGGGGGCGTTAGTTGGGAGCTACATCAAGATCCATAGGTAGAGAGAGCAAGACACATACACACACACACAGAGGGAGAGAGACAGAGACAGAGATAGACAGAGACAGAGATAGACAGAGAGAGACAGAGAGAAAGGCTAGGCTGGTGTGGGCTTTTGAAAACTCAAAGCTCATCCCCAATGACACAGTTCTTCCAGAAAGGCCACACCTCCTAGTCCTTCTCAAATAGGGCCACTCCCTGACAACTAAGTACTCAAATATATGAGCCTATGGGGCTATTCTTATTCAAACCACCACACCTTCCATGAAGGAGAATGTCCACATGACTTACCTGGTGAGTTCTAGAAAATGTCTAAGAAAGGTCAGCAGTTTACTCAGAGGAGAAATGTAACATGAGGGCCTGCTTGTTGGGGTTTCTTTCCTTCCTAGTTCCCACAGTTGGTAAGGTCACAAAGAAAACCACACAGAGGTCTAGATAAGTTATAAACTGATTGGCCCATTAGCTCAGGCTTCATATTAGCTCTTATAACTTATATTAACCCATTATTCTTATCTATGTTAGCCACATGGCTCAGTACCTTTTTCAGCAGGGTAGGTCAAATCCCGCTTCTTTGGTATCTGGACAGGACTGGGAGGAATGGGCTTCCTCCTTCTCAGAATTCTCCTGTTCTCATTGACCTGCTTCTACTTCCTGTCTGGTTGTCCCACCTATACCTCCTGCCTGGCTACTGGCCAACCAGCATTTATATTTAAAACATAATTGACAGAATACAGAATTGTCCTGCATCATTTCCCCCTCTTTTTTTTTTCAAACAAAGGAAAATATCCATAGTCCATTTTTTGGGAATGTGGGCGTAGTATTCCAGGCTACTTCCTTCTGGTTGGGGGTGCTGATAATCTTATGGGGACCTAAAGAAAATTTAGAATTATGATCAAGTCTTGACTGGAGTACCCTGTGAGTCTTGATCATCTCAGACAGCAGTCTTGAATCTGTTCTGGATCTAGAACTCAGACATCCAGGCCATCTGTTTCTACTGGAGATTTCTCAGGTGGTCTTCCTTGATCAAACCTGATTTTTCTTAACTCAGAATGAATCCACAGCCTTTCATTCCCTGTGAAAACAAAAGCAAAATCTCTTCTCCAAAGTAACATACATTTTGACTTCAATTTTGAAGTCAAGGCATTTTCAAAATACCTATCTTGGATTAATTCCGCAGCATTTATAAACAAATATCTTTTAGCAGCTGTTGCTCCTTCCTCAGCATTCAAGCAATTTAAAGAGAGCATAATAACATACAGCATTCAATTTTCCTTTTATAATTAATTTAGAGATACTTTTACAAAAGTTTTAAGTTTTTGACTTGGCTTATGTGGTAAAAAAGATACATTCTAAGATAATAGCTTCCCTCTGCACTAAAATTTCTGTAGGGAGAATTCTGGAAGGCAATATGATTAGAATTTGGATTTACCTTATGTGACTTCTGTAATTTCTCTTCAACAATTCAGTTTTTTTTCCCCTAAGGTTCAGCTGTTAATTCCCTGGGACTATTTAAGTCTTTGTCACTATCTAGGTTTTGTTTAAATGAATTATTAAATCAGGCATCTCAACAACCGATCATAGACTGGAATTGTCTTCTGACAATCTTTGAAAGTCATTAAGAGTCTGTAATTGGTCTCTCCTAATTTGTGTCTTTTGGGTTTTAATGTTTTGTAAACCTATTTTGTAACCTAGGTAATTGACAGAATCTCTTTTTTGTGGGTTTTTTTTTTAGGAGCAACATATAATCCCCATTTAAGTAAAACATCTTTTATTTTTTCAAGCATTCTTTCTAAAGTATCTGCATTTGAATCAGAAAACAAAATGTCATTCATAAAGCAAAGAAAAAGAAGCCTATAATTAATTCATGATCCCAGAGAACCTAGACAACAATGAGGATCCTAAGAGAGACATACATGAATCTAAACTACAAGGAATGTAGAAAAAGACAAGATCTCCTGAGTAAATTTGGAGCTTGGGGACCATGGGAGAGGATAGAAGGGGAGGGGAGGGAAAGGGAAGGGAAGGGAACAGAGAAAAATATATAGCTCAATAAAAACAATAAAAATGTCATTCATGTAATGGTATAGACTTAGGAAATTGTTTATGTATTATTTCCAATGGCTGATTTACAAAATATTGGCACAGGGTGGGGCTACTGAGCATTCCCTGTGGGAGGATGGTCCACTGGTATCTCCTAGTAGGCTGAAAATTATTATAATTAGGCATTGTGAAGGCAAATTTTTCTCTGTCCTTTTTTTGTAAATATATAGTGAGGAAACAATCTTTTAAATCAATAATTATGAGAGACCATTCTTTTGGTAATAGAGAAGGCAGAGGAATTCCAGATTGTAGAGGGCTCATAGGTTGAATTACCTTATTGACAGCTCTAAGATCTGTCACCAATTCTCCATTTTCCATGCTGGGTGCTGGATGTCACAGGGTTTGACTTGGGGCTGTTTCCTTCCTTCATCGACACTGCCTCCCGAAGTGCTAGTGGGAATCAATGGCCTATGCTGATACCCCCATCCCCGCCCCAGAACTGATGCCTCTGTCTTCACCCCTTCTCCCATTCTGGTCAGGACATGGTTTCTGTCCCTCTCCATCCTTCTGGGTGGAGTGTGGGTTGAGCTTGGTGCTGGGGTCCAAAGAGTCAGGTTCCAGGGAGTCCCACCTGGTTTTCACTATGAGCAGAGAATGAACCCCCAGGGAGCAGGTGTTCAGTGACAGAGACACCAAAATTCTGGGGAAGTCATGGGCAGGAAGCGAATGAAGATGAGAGGCCTAGGAGAAGAAAACCAGACTGTCCCTCTGTTGTAATCCCCCTTCCTACTTAGTGAAAAACGAGGAAGTTACAGGAGCTGCAAGAAAGAGAAATGGAGGATGGCATATCCAGAAGACATAAACGAGATGTGTCCTTTATGCCCACCCCACAAACACTCAAGCTCCCATTCACTCAGCGTTTAGAGGTTGAAAAAATGGGGTGTTCCCCAAAAACAGACCATCAGACTTTCAGACACAAAGGACTAAATGACCTCTGACATGTGTGTGCTTTCTGCCTGTTCCCTCCCACTTCAACCCGCCAGGATATAGTTCTCCATTCTGACAGACTTCCCAACGCTGGGCATCGCCGCACAGGGAAGCCAAGAGTCACAGTCTCCAGACTTCACACAGGTAACCGTGCTGGGATTGCCGGGGGGGGGGGGCAGTGTGACAGGGAATGTGTTAGGGATACGAGGAGGGGGGACTCTGGGTCTTGGTTGGGAGGAAATGTGTAGACATAGAAAGATCTTGTGTGGACTTGGGACTGCCTCTGACCACTGGACTCTAGTTCAAATTGTACCGTCCACAATTCCTAGTCAAACTTGGACTCAAATTAAGCCCCATCTTTGACCCCACTCTCATCTGATTTTTATCCTAGCTCTGGCCTCAGTCCTAACCTCAGCACTTTGCTTAACAGACTTTGGAGATATCCTAGATTCAACTATAGTTCTAACCTGAAATATGTATACATGTTCATGTGTGTATAGGTGCACGTATATATGTATGCACATGTATGTGGATGCTGAAGTCCAACTACGGCTGCAATTCCTCAGGAGCTATATACATTGTTATTGTGTGTGTGTGTGTATTGTATTCATGTGTGTGCACTATGTGTGCAGGTGCTGGTGCATGCACGTGTGGAGGCCAGAGGCTGACCTCAAGGCTTTTCCTTATCCTCTCAACTAAAATTTTTAAGAGACGTTCTCTCACTGAACCTGAAGCTTGCCATTTGGGCTAGTCCATGTGCCAGTGAGCTCTCAGGACCTGTGTCTGCTCCCCTCTCACAAGCACTGGGATTACAAGAGTGCCACTCCAGCCAACTTTATGTGGGTGCTAGGGGTACAGGCTCGGGCCCCCCATGCTGTACAGCAAGTGCTTTATCAGCTGAGCCCTTTCCCCAGCCCTACATCATTTTATCGTTTTCCTTTTTCCCTTCCTCCCTCCCTTCCTGGTCCCTCCTTCCCTCCCTTCCTTTCTGCTCCCTCCCTCTCTCCCTTCCTTCCTGCTCCCTCCTTCCCTCCCTTCATCCCTTCCTTCTTTCTTCCCCTCTTTCTGTGGTTGCTGTCTGTTTGCTTTTTGAGACAGGGTCTCTGAGCGATCTGGGACTTATCAATTAGGCTAGGCTGACTGGTAGCAAATTCAAGGGATCCAGCCGGTCTGCCTTCCCAGCACTGGGATTACAAACAGGACACCATGCTTAGCCATTTCTTCCTTTTTTCCCCTAAACTTTATCTATTATTTGAATTATATGCACATGTATTTCTCTGTATGTGGGTATAATCATACGTACACATGGGTCTCTGAATGTGGGTGTGTGCATGTGAACCTCTCAGGGTTCAGGAGAGATGAATCTCTCTGGAGTTGGAGTCACAGGCAGTTGTGAGCTGCCCAGTGTGGGAGCTGGGAGCCAGACTCAGGTCCCCTGAAAGAACGTTGCATGCTCTTAACCTCTGAGCCTGCCCCAAATTGTGCACACTCAGCTCCGTTGTACATCCAGCTTTATTGTAGGCTTAGGCTCAGTCCCTTCTATCCCCTGACTGAGCAGTGATGCCGGTGTCAACATGAGACATAAGGACAAATGCATCTTTATTTTAGACCCAGGAGTAGCACTTTTTTTTGAGATCTTAACATTTAATTTTTTATTAACAAATCTTCAAATAACACTAAGGCTTTGCTACAATTTTCATGTGGAGTGATAAGTTCTAGGTTATCTACAGTTTATATCTTTGAATCATAAACCATCACGATAATTTGCTCTTTATTCTTTCTTTCTTTCTTTTTTTTTTTGGATTTTTAGAGACAGGGTTTCTCCGTAGCTTTTGGTTCCTGTCCTGGAACTAGCTCTTGTAGACCAGGCTGGCCTCGAACTCACAGAGATCCGCCTGCCTCTGCCTCCCGAGTGCTGGGATTAAAGGCGTGCGCCACCACCGCCTGGCTTCTTTATTCTTTCTATACACAAAAGAATTTAGAATTATTGATAGGTGGCCATGAAAATGCTAAGAAAAGTCCTGAAGACAATGTATTCCAAATGGTCAAATTGATTCTTGAGATATTAATAGATATTATTGGGAAAACGAAAAGCCAGGCTTTGGGTAAAGAAGCTTGCTGCCAAGCCTGCTGACTTGTTCAGCCCCTGGAACCCACACTGTGGAGGGAGAGAACCAATTATCCTCTGGTTTCCACGTGTGTACCATGCCACACATGTGTAGACACACACAAGCAATAAATGCAAATGCATGATAAACAATAGCAAACCCGCTTCCTGATTTCCTGTGACTTTTAAATGATGGGCTAGATAAAATCAGCTTTTTTTGGACTTTAATATCTTAAATCCTTCAGAGTAGAACTGTGATATGAGGCTTTTCCAGAGAGGAATCTTCTGTAGGCAAAAGATATTGTCAATAGAACAAAACGACAGCCTACCAAATAGGGAAAGATCACCAACGCCACATTCAACAGAAGGCTGATTTCCAAAATATATAAAGAACTCAATAAACTAGACATCAACAAACCAAAAAATCCAATTTTAAAAATGGGGTATAGATCTAAGCCGAGAATTCTCAACAGAAGAATCTCAAATGGCCAAGAAACACTTAAGAAACTGCTCCACATCGTTAGCCATCAGGGAAATGCATATCAAAATGACTCTGAGATTCCATTGCACCTGTCAGAATGACTAAGATCAAAAATACAAGAGACAGTCCATGCTGGAGAGGATGTGGAGCAAGGGGGCCACTCCTCCACTGTTGGTGGGAGTGCAAACTTGTACAGCCACTTTGGGAGTCAGAATGGCAGTTTCTCAGAAAACTGGGAATCAACTTACCACAAGCCCAGCTATACCAGCTCTTGGGTATATACCCAAATGATGCTCAATCATACCACAAGGACACGTGTTCAACTATGTTCATAGTAATTTTATTTGTAACAGCCAGAACCTGGAAACAGCCTAGATATCCTTCAACTGAGGAATGGATAAAGAAACTGTGGTATATTCACACAATGGAGTATTACTCAGCTGTTAAAAAACAGGGACACCAGGAAATTTGCAGGCAAATGGATGGAACTAGAAAAAAAATCATCCTGAGTGAGGTAACCCAGACTGAGGAAGACAACATGGAATGTACTCAGCCATAAGTTGATATCAGCTGTAAAATAAAGGATAAATATGCTATAATCCACAGCCCCAGTGGACTGCGGGTGGGTGGGGATGAGACCATGAGAGACCAGGTTCTGGCGGGGGGGGGGGGGGGGAGCTGACAGAGGAGGAGAGTACTGAAGGAGACTACTGGAAACCGGTGGGGGGGAGGATTTTGAGGTCAGGCAAAAACCTGGTGCAAGAGAATCTCCCAGGAATCTCCAAGGAAGACCCCAGCTAAGACTCCTAGCAATAGCAGACATGTAGCTTGAACTGGCTGTCCTGTGATTGGACTGGTGCCTAGCCCTGTTTTCATCAGATGGAAACAGATGCAGAGACCCATAGCCAGACATTAGGATGAGCTCGGAGAATCCTGAAGAAGATTGGAGGAAAGGATTGTGGGAGCCAAAGGGGTCAAGGATGTAATAAGAAAACTCAAAGAATCAACTAACCTGGGCCATAGGAGCTCACGGGGACTGAACAGACAACTAGGACTGACCTAGATGTGAAAGTTGTGTAGCTTGGTCCTCTTGTGGGACTCCTAACAGCTGGAACAGGGGCTGTCTCTTTTACTGGCTTTTGGGACCCTACTCCTCACACTGGGTCACTTTGCTCAGCTTTAATCCATGGGGAGGTGCTTAGTGTCATTGCAACTTGATATGCCATGTTATTGCTAACTCGTGGGAGACCTGTCCTTTCCTAAACAGAAATGGAGGAGGAATAGATTGGGGGTGGGGACAGAGAGAGGATGCGGGGGATTGAGAGGAGAGGAGGGAGGGGAAACTGTGGCCAGGATATTAAATAAATAAATAAATTTATTAAAGAGAGAGAAAAGGACAGACACAGCATATCAGGTTTCTCAAAGGAACTGAGAAGAAAGTCCTTCCGCACTTGACATTTAGAAGTAGTGTTTGAGGGTTTGAGGGTATTTGTGTGTTCAGACTGTGGTCAGGCAAGGCATCCTTTGAAAGGCCCTAAAGAAACAGTATGTTGCTGGGCAGTAATGGCACACACCTTTAGTCCCAGCTCTAAGGAGGCAGGTGGGTCTCTGAGTTCAAGGCCAGCACGGTTTACAGAATGAGTTCCAAGACAGACAGGGTTAAACACAGAAACCCAGTCTGGGGGAGGGGACCAGACCCCAAACCCAACAACAACAACAACAAAACCCAAACTCCAAACAAACAGTATGTTATCGTCTTTCAAACGCTTTCTCCCGCTGACAAAGCAGCTCAGAGCTGTACGGCCTTAGCTCCAGGTCTATCCCTACATCAAAGCTGATACGTTCTGACGTCACCTCTAGACTCAAGCTGTAGACTCAAGCCTACCTCCGTCCTCACGGTCATGGTAACCGAGGCTCCTTCTCAACTGGACTGCTCCCCTGCAGCCCCAGCCTTGCCTGCAGCTCCACCCTGCTGTTTGTCTCCTTCTTAGACCTAGTTGCACCCCAAACTGAACCCCGGTCTCTCCATTTCAGTTCTGAGAGCTCCGCAAGTGTACGCAAGCATACGTTTGTCCAAACAAGACAATGACGTATGAAAACTTCCAGAACTTGGGGAGTGAGGCAAAAAACCAGGAGACTGGAAAAGGTGAGCGGGAAGGATTGCGGGAGTCTCCCGAGTGTGCTCTGACTATGTCTTTCAGAGTTTCGGTTGTCGTTTCTCACCATGCACCAGGGCGCCCACTCCCACTCCCAGAGCCCCTTACATTGCGCGTAGAAGGGCCTCAGGAACACAGGGACAGGAAGCGTGACCTGGAAGGACAGGACTTGCTGTGCTCTGTGGGAGGGGATAGGAGGTGTGCATGGTGGGTCGTTGGGTTTGGAGAAGTTCACCATTTGCTCACACAGTCGTGCAAAGAAAGGCTAAGGGTCCAATAATGGCCTGACTGCCGCGGCTGTCCCCAGCTGCCTCTGTGTCCTTGTATTACGTCTCCAACTCTGATGTGACACCTCATGGAGCCCTGTAGTCCCTGTCTGTGTGCTTAATGTCTGTGCATTCCCGCACTAGCACACCCGAGGCTGACAGTAGGAGAGGCTTCTGGGGGTGAGGACTCATTGAGTGGAGCACCCCCACCCCAACCCTTCTTAACCTGTCCCTCCTACAGCACTACCAGGGCCAAACAATCACCCCTAGATAAGGCCCCTGGGGCCCACACCTCCTGTATCTGCACACTCTGGAGCCGTGGTTCTCAACCCTCCCCGTGCCACAATTCCTCACATTGTGGTGACCCCAACCTAAGATTAGTTTTGTTACTTCATAGCTGTAATTTTGCTACTGTTAAGAATTGTAATGTAACTATCTGATCTTCAGGATATCTGATATGTGACCCCTGTGAAAGGGCCATTTGACCCCCACAGGGGTCACCACCCACCAACTGAGAACTGTTGCCCTAGGCCCCTTACCCTGACACCCTCTTATCTTTCAGCGGCTCCCCCCCAGTCCTTCCTGTGGAATGTCTTCTCTTGGACCCACCTCCTCCTCTTCTCCCTGGGCCTCGGCTTCCTGCTGCTGGTGGTTGTCTCCGTGATTGGATCCCAAAGTGGGTGCCCTCAGCATCGCAGGGAAGAGAGGAATCACAGGGGTGTTGGTGGGCAGGGAAGAGAGGAATCGCAGGGGTGTTGGTGGGCAGGGTGGACGGAGGCAGCGATGGGTGCAAAGACTTAAGGACAGCAGTGAGGGCCATGGCGATGACAAGGTTAACAGCAGAGACGCACAATGGACAGGGACCTGTGTGGGGAAATAGCTGAGAGCAGTGGTGGGGACACTGGTGGGGACACTGGTGGGGACACTGGTGGGGACACGAGGACCCCTGAAGGGGATGGCTGCTGGCCATGTGACTCATTCTTGTGCATTACCTCACCTCCTAAGCCTCAGTTGGCTCCAGTGCAATCCTGGGTAACAACGGTGTCTGTCCCAGTGTGACCCAGAATGCTACCCTGCGTGCAATGTGTCCATCTTACTGCTGCCACAGAGGGGACTGAGCAATCTTGGTTCTGATCATTCCGTTGTCCCCATCAGATTCCCAGTTAAGGATGGACCTAGGCACCCTGAGAGCCAGTTCAGAAAACCTCACCTCCTACATGAAGGCTGAACTGCAGGCCCTGAACTCCAAGGGTGAGTTGGGCTCTGACCAGGTTCTGGGCAGGAGTGGGCTGGGCAGGGAGGACAGAGTCCTGATCCAGTCCCTTGTTCCGCAGGTGACAGCTTGCAAGATAGGATTAATTCTCTGAAAGTGGACGTGGACGATCACAGGCAGGAACTGCTGGCAGGTGAGAGGCCCTGGTCTCTAAGAGTGGGCAGAGGGTGTGGGCAAATGGGTCCCTGGGGCTGAACTGTCATCTTCCAGGCAGAGACTTGAGCCAGAAGGTGACTTCTCTGGAGAGCACAGTGGAGAAAAAGGAACAGGCCCTGAAAACAGGTTAGACCTCGATTTCCTGTACCCTGGGAGGAGGTGTGCGTGTGTGTAGTGTGTGACGTTCCTAGCTGAGCCCTGTGCGGGCCACCTGAGCACCAGGGACCCGCCAAGCAGCTGTGGCAGTAGAGCGCCGTTCTCACGTCCATCTGTGTGTCCCAGATCTTTCTGAAATGACGGAGCGTGTCCAACAGCTGGGGAAGGACTTGAAGGCCCTGTCATGCCAGCTGGCCAGCCTCAGGAACAATGGTGAGGAGGACGATGGGTGTACTTCTCTGTGGTTTATGGTCGATGTTACCCTGTGCCGCACCTCAGCCCTGTACTCTCTCTGATGCCTCGTAGGCTCTGAAAGGACCTGCTGCCCCCTTCACTGGATAGAACACGAAGGCAGCTGCTACTGGTTCTCTCAAACTGGGAAGTCATGGCCTGAGGCTGACAAGTACTGCCAGCTGGAGAATGCTCACCTGGTGGTGGTCAACTCCATGGAGGAGCAGGTGTGGCCTCGACGGGCTCTCCTGGAGGTTGTCTGTTAGAGGGAGAAGTCATTCCTCCCTTTTTTTTTTCTCTTCAGAGATTTATCAATGACCGCAAGGGCCCCGTGCCCACCTGGATGGGCCTAACAGACCAAAACGGACCCTGGAGATGGGTGGATGGGACTGACTTTGACAATGGCTTCAAGTACGTGTGTTGTCTGTGGCTTTCCTCCTCTCCCTGGGTCTGTTCTGTCATTTTAGCACATGACTCTGGGGGTTTGGGGTACCCCTGGTAAGATGGCTGAGGGCTTGACCTCCTGGAGTTGAGAGCCGTTTGTTTTCAGGAATTGGAAGCCACTACAGCCAGATAATTGGCATGGCCACGGGCTGGGAGGAGGTGAGGACTGTGCCCACTTCTCTTATGATGATGGTCGCTGGAATGATGACGTCTGCCAGAGGATTTACCACTGGATTTGTGAATCAAAGCTGAGCAAAGACAGCTAAGAGTCCCCTCCCCCATCCTATATTTCAGTGCCATAAGCCTTGGATTTCTGGTACTGGTAATCCCTCTGTCTTGGTATCTCCACCATCTTGAGGCACTTTTTTTTCAGGATTTTAAGAGGCAGATAAAGGCTGGTATCTGAAGAATGTAGTGTTGTGTTTGGAATGGTGTGATTGTTGGAATCCTTCCATGTGCTGTGTATAGTGTACAGCCTATTATTGTCAAGGTTTTTTTTTTAGTTAAAAAGATATATACATTCTATGAGTTGCCTGGTCATTGGAGGCTGGGAGCTGCTGAGTTAGCAAGCCATGGTGGCAACATGAGAGTTGGATGACTTTTGGCCAGATGATCTGGTTAGAAGTCCCATTTTGTAATTTATAGGTACACAAAGCCTAGGCAATTTATTCTGTCAGCCAAGTTTCCGTTACATAGTGCGGCTATCTACCCACTGGGAGCTGAACTGATCCAGCCTTGAGTACTTCGAAAGCACTGAATGATCTTACTGGTCTGTTATATTCATCCCAAGAGACGGAAGCTGCATTCACAGACAGGTGACAACCCATAATCACCAAACACTTGGCGACTACAGGGCCCTCAGAAGAGAAGCTCTGATGCTAACAACCGAGGATTGTGGCAGGGACCAGCCAGTCAGGGCTCACAGAGGCTCTCATATGAGTAACAGACACAGACAAAGCATTTGTCCGTACATAAGACCTCGACTGGTGACAGGAAGGAAAGCTGCTCTAGTGATGGAAGCGTTAGGATGAACACAGACACTTACCTTGGAGGAACTGGGGCAGCAGATAATCTGCTTAGTGCTTTTCTCTATCAGTTTGGACTTAACAGGAAAGTCAAGATGAAACACGTTGAGTGATTTAGAAATGAAGTGTGTGATGGGCTGGAGAGATGGCTTGGAAGTTCAGAGCACTGGCTGCTCTTGTAGAGGACCCAACTGCACCCACGCAGTGGTTCACAACCATCTGTAACTCCAGTTCCAGGGGACATGATGTCTCTTTCCGATCTCCATGGGCACCAGGCATACATGTGTTTCACACATATATATGAAACATTCATATGCATAATGTTTTTAAAATCTAAAAATATACCCAGCAAAACAAATGTGATGCTTTTAATGCCTTTGTTGTAAATTTTAGGTAAATTCCTTGGTAGCAGACATTGTTGAGTTCCAAACAAACACACTGATCATGTGAAATAAAAAAAAAAACTAGAGTAAAACAGAAGCCAGGTAGGGTAGTGTGTGCTTGTAATCCCAACATTTGTGAGGTTGAGGCCAGAGCACTGCAGGATCACTGCTGTCTGAGCTGTATAGCAAGACCCTGTTAAAAAATGGAATAAAGAGAAAATAAATACATAATAAAAGAAGTAGGAAGGAAGGGAAAGTTCCCCAAAGAAAAGAAGATAATAAATTTAAAAAAAGGAAGGTAAAAAGGAAGTCAGACCCAAAGTTTATACACCAAATGTTATTGCTTGACGGCGGCTGTGGTGGTGAGGAAGAATCACAGAGCTCAGCCAACCCACGTGGAAGCTTGTTAGGACGGGGTGAGGGGGATAGAGGGGGCTTGTGTTGGTTGGCAGAGAGCAAGACCAGGGCAGAGAGCAATGAGATAGAGACAGTCTGAGTTTGCCCTCTGTTGCTGTGACAGAAAACTCAGAACAACTCATGGCAGAAAGGGTTTGACTTTTTTTCCTCTTATTCAGCACAGAGCTTTGAGTCTTTGCCACTGTAATAGGGCAAGAAAAAGAAATAGAAGGTACACAAATAGGAGAAAAGATGAGCTCAGATTATTCTTGACTGCAAATGGTATGATCATACACACAAACACACTGGGGCTCTGTCATGTAGGTGGAGAACGTACTTCAGTGGTAGAGGCTTTTCTAGCCTGCTGCCTAAGGGCCCAAGCCCCGAGTTCCATCTTCAGTACCACAGAAATAAGTAACTCAAAAACCACTCCACTATAAGACTGACAAACATTGCAGTCAGAGTTATAGGATGCAAAATCAGCTTGTGAAGAGCAGTTATATCTAATATAACCCAAGAGGTGAATGACCTGTATAATGGAAACTTTAAAACATACAAAGATGTTCGTTGCTCACAGAAAGTACTATTAATATGAAAAAGAGTGCGTTGCTGAAATCAAGCCACCTAGTCAGTGTAACCCCTCTCAAAATCCCAGTGACATGGGACTGGCAAGATGGCTCAGTGAATATAGGTGCTTGCTGCCAATGCTGATGACCTGAGTTCAATCCCTGGGATATATGTTGTGGGAGAGGAGAACTGACCTCCTCGAATTTTCTTCTGACTACTACACATTTGCTGTGACATGCAAGTCTCCTTCTAATAAATAAATGTAATAAAATCCCACACATTCTTCACAGAAATAGATCAAACTATCATAAAATTCATAAGGAAACGGTAAAGTCTCTGAATTGTCAAAGCAATTTGAACAGAAAGAGTAATAATGCGGGTGTCATAAACCCTGATCTCAGATTATACTATGCTCTGGGCATGGTGGTGCAGGCCTTTGATCTCAGCACTCACGAGGCAAAGGGAGGTGGATCTCTGTAGGTTCAAGGCCAGCCTAGTCTATACCATGAGTTAGTTATAAGTCAGTCAGGGATATACAGTGAGACCTTGTGTCAAAAATACAACAAATAAACAAAACATCAAATTATGTTACAGAGTCATAGTAATAAAAACAGTATGGTACTGGCAGAAAAAAGATACATACAGAGGAGACAAAGCAAGCTGCTTAAGCCAGGATAAGAGGCACATGTTGATAATCCCTGCACTTAGGAGGCAGAGGCAGGAGGATCCCTATGAGTTCAAGGCCAACCTGATCTACAAAATGAATTCCAGGCCAGGCAGGGCTTCAAAAGCCAAAGAAAAAGAGAAAAAAGAAAGAAAAAGAAGGGAAGGCTGAAAGGAAGGAAGGGAGGAAGGGAGGAAGGAAGGAAGGAAGGAAGGAAGGAAGGAAGGAAGGAAGGAAGGAAAGAAGATCCTTTCATGTTGATATATTGATTATGGGAACACTCTATTAGGAGCACAGAACAATTCTGAAGATGTATTGCTGAGTTCTGGCATATCCAGTTACACAAAACAAACACTGCTGGTTGCAATGGCACAGACTGACCTCAACATGACAATACTTTAAGACTGACTGACAAGTCATGCAGTCAAATAAAAAACTAAACAAATACATCAGAGTTGTATGATATTATATATCAAATGGACTTAACAGATGTTTATAAGATATTCTACCCAAAGGCTACAGAGTACATCTTCTTCTTCACAGCCTGTGAAATACCCTCCAAAGCCAGACCACGTTTTGGGGACACAAAGCAAGTCTTAGCAAGCACAAAAATATTAAGATTATTTCATTTCTTATATAGGATCAAAATGGATTGAAACTAGAAACTAATATCAAAAGAAAATACAGAAAATATACAAACTCATGGATAGTGAGCAACACACTGTTGAGTGATAATGTGCCCCTGAAGAAAGCAGGAGTAAAATTTAAAAATTCTTAGACATGAATGATGTCAAAAGTATACTAGAACCTATAGGAATAAGTGAAAGCAATTCTAAGAAGTTTATAGCTACAAATGCCTATATTAAAAACTCAGATCACAATAAATAACTTAATGACACACCTTGAAATCCTAGAAAAACTAAATCAAGCCAAATTCAAAATCAATAGGTAGAAAAACAGATCAGAGAAGAAACAAATGGCATGAAAAAATATACAAGAATTAATGAAACAGAGTTGATCCTTTGAAAAGGTGGAGAAAATGGACAAAGTTGTGGATTTCTGTGATGGTTTCCATCTGCTGCAAAGAGAAGCTTCTTTGACAAGGAGTGGTCACTACATTTATCTGTGGGTGTGGGGTAAGTTTAAGACACAGCTAGGCATCGTGCTGGTCTCGTAAAGTGGCAGTAGTGAGCTCTCTTCTAAGAACCATAGCCTCACGAATCCTGGCTAATTGTTAGATTTCTAGTACCAGGCATGATTTCCCCCCTATTTAGAGGACCTTAAGTCCAATCAGACAGCTGGTGGTTACTCGTGTGTGTGTGTGTGTGTGTGTGTGTGTGTGTGTGTATAAGTCTAAAATTAAAAAAAGAAGATTTAAATGTGTTGGAGAATTGGCTCAGTGTTAAGAGTACTTGTTGTTCTTCCAGAGATTCAGGTTCAGTTCCCAGCACCCATATGGTGACTAATAGCTATCTGTTACTCCAGTCCCAGAGGATCCAACACCTTCTCATATCCTCTGTGGGCACCAGGTACCCACATGTACAAACACAAACACACAGACAAAAAATGCATTGATGTGGGATTTTCCTCTGTATGCTATGAATGTTTTATTATCATTGATTTATAAAGAAGCTGCTTCAACCTATAGCAGGGCAGAATATAGCCAGGCTGGAAGATATATATAGAGAGATAGATGGAGTCAGAGAGATACCCTGGAACCTTAGTGATAGGCCACAGCCTTGTGGTGATACACAGATTAATAGAAATGAGTTAATTTAAGATATAACAGCTAGCTAGAAAGATGCCTAAGCTATTGGCTGCAGAGTGTTGTAATTAATATAGTTTTGTGTGATTATTTGTGTCTGGGCAGCCGGGATACAAATGAGCAGTCTCTGCCTACAAAATGGTATTCAACGTGAGCCGACTACATCCACATAAAACATGAGAGAGCTTGGAAAGAAATTCTAGACACAAAAGCACAGAGTTTACCACAGCTTCTTGACAGCCACATTTTTTCCGATGGGCTCTGTTTGCTGGTGGTGAGCAGGGGCATTGTGGCTCCTTTAAGAGAGGTTTTCTGGTGTAGGAGTTCCTTCTGTTTGTGTGTTGCTTTCATTGATCAATGAATAAAGAAACTGCCTTAGCCTAGCTGATAGGGCAGAATGTAGGTAGGTGGAGAAGACAGAACTGAATTCTGGGAGGAAGAAAGCAGAGTTAGGGAGAAGCCATGGATCCTCCACCTCAGACGAATGTTGGTTAGAATCTTGCTGGTAAGCCATAGCCACATGGCAATACACAGATTAATGGAGATAGGTTAAACTAATATGTAAGAGTTAGCCAAAAAAAGGTTAGAGCTAATGGCCAAGCAGTGTTTTAATTAATACAGTTTCTGTGTGGTTATTTCAGGTGTAAGCTAGCCGGGTGGCTGGGACAAAACAAGGGGCCCTTCCATACAACAGTTTTCCTCCACAAGAACATGTGCTCAGCTATGTTCATAGCAGCTTTGTTTGTCATAGCCAGAACCTGGAAACAACCTAAATGCCCCTCAACCAAGGGGCAATGGATAAGGAAAATGTGGTAATTTACACAATGGAGTACTACACAGCAGAAAAAAATAATGACATCTTGAAATTTGCAGACAAATGGATGAATCTAGAAAACATATTGAGTGAGGTAACCCAAACCCAGAAAGACAATTATCATATGTACTCACTCATAGGTGGTTTTCAACATAAAACAAAGAAAACCAGCCTACAAATCACAATCCCAGAGAACCTATATAACAATGAGGATTCTAAGAGAGACATACATGGATCTAACCTACATGGAAAGTAGAAAAAGACAAGATCTCCTGAGAAAGTTAAGAACATGGGGACCTTGGGAGAGGGCTGAAGAGGAGGGGAGAGGCAGGGATGGGGGCAGAGAAAAATGTAAAGCTCA
>NW_026068017.1:3736226-3769223 GCF_014885135.2 Alexandromys fortis | reverse complement strand
ATATATAGTGAATAAGTGCCTATACCCCGAAAAAAAAGAAGACTTAGCTGGTCCTTCAGGGTTCTTGCTTCATGAAAGAAACTACCAGACTTTCTGCAGGACACAGAAGAAAGTAATGGATGAATTTTGCCATTGCAAGGTAAAACAGATCTTCAAATTTCCTGCTTCATAAAAAGTCTGCCAGATATTATGAGCCTACAGGCTGAAGATGGATGCCCCAATGTTATAACAGAACTACAGTTAAAGTTAAAAAAACTTTTTATTTATTTTAGTCAATTATAGTTAAAGTTAAAAAAAAACCCTTCCTTTTTATTTAGACAGAAAAGGGGAGATGATGTGGGATTCCCCTCTGTATGCTATCAGTATGTTTTATTATCATTGGTTAATAAAGAAGCTGCTTTGGCCTATAGAATATAGCCAGGCTGGAAGAGATATATATAGAGAGAGTAGGCAAAGTCAGAGAGATGCCTTGCAGCTGCTGAAGGAGACACACACCTTGGAACCTTACTGGCATGCCACAGACTTGTGGTGATACACAGATTAATAGAAATGGGTTAATTTAAGATATAAACGCTAGCTAGAAAGATGCCTAAGCTATTGGTTGAACAGTGTTGTAATTAATATAGTTTCTCTGTGATTATTTGGGTCTGGGAGGATATACACAAGCAGTCTCTGCCTACAATACATCATATGATCTATTAATATAAATAATTATAAATAAATACATATTTAAGTAGGCTACTCATTCAAAGGATCTGAGCTTGGTTTCCAGCAACCACATTAGGTTACTCATCTTTCTATAACCATAGCTTTGAGGAATCCAATGGTCTATTTTGACTCTGTAGGCACTAGCGCACACACACACACACACACACACACACACACACAGAAATGGGAAGAGAAGAAGGGATTAAGAATGTATGAAAATATCTTATGGAAACCTACTACTTTATAAGCTAGTTAAATGGTGTAATAGCAGACCAAAAAGTTGAGTGATGGTACCTATATGGGTACAGTGCTAGTCTCAGAAGAGATGAATAATCAAAACCAAACAAAATCTCAGAGCCAGTCATGGGATGCCTTCTTATGAGTTGTTGGTCAGGAAGTCTGCAGGGTGTTGCTATTGGTCTTGGTTGCCCACTGCAGCTAGGTAGTAGGATCGTATTTCTGAGGACAACATACTTTGGTTGCAGGACATAGAGAAATGAAGCTAAAACTGATTTGGGAACTTCTCCCCTATCAGTTAGCTTTTATAGTCCTGGACGTGGTCTCCTGTGCCAATGCATTAAAGTGTACTTCCAACTTTCTCTTCTACGAGGTTCAGTGTGGCTGGCTTTATGTTGAGGTCTTTGATCCATCTGGACTTGAGTTTTGTGCATGGTGATAGATATGGATCTCTTTTCACTTTTCTGCATGTTGATATCCAGTTATGCCAGCACCATTTGTTGAATATGCTTTTTTGCCATTTGATTTTTTTGCTTTTTCAAAAATTAGGTGTTTGTAGGTGGGTAGAGTGATATCTGGGTCTTTGATTTGGTTCCATTGGTCCTCCTGTCTGTTTTTACGCCTATACTAGGCTGCTTTCAGTACTGTAACTCTGTAGTAGAGTTTGAAGTTGGGGATAGTATGAAATGTTTAAAGAATAAGTTTAAAAGAAAAATTATGAAAGTAGGAAAGGGTATGGGGAAAAAGAAGGTGTCTAGGAGGACAGAGGACACTGAGGTGTGGAGGTGAGTTTTGCTTCATTTGTTTTGTTTTTCTTTGTTTTTTGTCAACTTGATACAAGCTAGAACCATCCAAGAAGAGGGTTTCTCAACTGATAAAGATGTCTCCATTAGATTGGTCTGCAGCCAAGTCTGCAGAGACTTTTTTTGATTAATCATTGACATGGGAGGGCCCATTTTTTTTTTTTTTACTGTGGTTGATGCCACCCCTGGGCAGGTTGTCCTGGGTTGTATAAAAAGAAGAATGAGCTGGGCATAATTGCACATGCCTTTAAAGCCAGCACTCTGGAGGCAGAGACAGGAGGATCTCTGTGAGTTCTAGGCCAGCCTGATCAACACAGTGAGTTCTAGAGCTAAATGGATTGTCACTGTCCCAAAAACGCAAGGAGGAGGAGAAGGAACAGAAGAAGATTAAGCAAGCAGCTGAGCAAATGATGGGTAGCAAACAGCAAGCTAGTAAGCAGCGCTCCTCCATGGCTTTGCTTCAGTTCCTGCCCCTAGGTTCCTGCCTTGAGTTCCTGCCCTGATTTCCCTCAATGGTGGACCATAGTTGGAGTAGGTAAGCTAAATATACCCTTAGCTCTCCAACTTGCTTTTGGTCGTGGTCTTTATCACAGCAGCAGAAAGCAAACTAAATGCTGTGTTTGTATCTGTGTACAATACAAATCAAGTGTGTTTGTATACCGAGACAAGACAAGTGTGTTTGCATTGTGCACAACAGCAATACAAAACAAGTGTTTTTGCATTTGTGCACAACAGTGAGACAAAACAAGTATGTTTGCATTGTGCACAACAGTGAGACAAAACAAGTGTGTTTGCATTTGTTACAGAGGAGGAATATGGACAAGGTAGTTAAGGCCTTGGTTACTTCTTTTATTTTTATCTATTTACTTTTTAAAGATTTATTTTGTTTTTATGTGTGTGGGTGTTTTGCCTGCATGTATGTCTGTGCACTACATTCCTTCAGCACCCACAGAGGCCAGAAGAGGACATCCGATTCTCTGGAATTGGAATTAGAGATGGTTGTGAGCTGCCATGCAGGTGCTGGGAACTGAACCTGTATCATTTGGAAGAGCAGCAAGTGCTCTTAACCACTGAGTCATCTCTCCAGCCCCAGCTTTCTTTTTATTATAAATGATAGAATGCCTTCTTTCAAAGAATTTCTCTATTATAGCTTTGATGTGTTTTTTTTCACTTAATTCATTTCAAATTAGTTTCTAATTTCCCTTGAGACTCTCCTTGGCCTGTAGATTCTTTAAGGATGTATAATTTAATTTATTCTTAATTTCAAGATTAATTTCACTATTATTTAAAGACGTATTGTGTCAGTCAGTGTAGACAGAGACTACTTGCTCATTTCCTGGCCACCCAGACTCGAAATAAACACACAGAAACTATATTACTTGCAGTACTATTTGGACAATAGCTTAACTGTATTTCTAGCTAACTTACATCTTAAATTAACCTGTTCCTATTATTTTATATTTTACCATGAGGGTCGTGGTTTACTGGCAGGGTTCCATCTGGCATGTCTCCTTTGGCGACTACGTGGCGTTTCATTGACTGAGCCTATTTTCCCTCTCTATCTGCTTGGATTTGCCACTGTACTCTATTCTGCCCTTATGTAGTCCAAATCAGCTTTATTCATGAACCAATAAAAGCAACACATATACAGAAGGACTTCCCATACCATTTCCCCTTTTCTGTTTAAATAAAAAGGAAGGCTTTAACTTTAACATAGTAAATTTTCATGTAACAAGAGTTATCAAGCAAGAATTATAGTTACAATACTTATATCTACTTTATCTTTTTATCATAACTAAGGAAAACTATAATTATAACCATCTACTCTTCAACTCCACCAAAGACCCCAGAAAGATATAATATTATCTAAGTTAACAGGAAGTGCATTGTAAGCAACTTTCAAAGTAGCCCATACAATGAAATGTCTCTCTGTACTTGGTTCATTCACATTCAAAAAATTCAAAGAAAACACAATAATATATATAGTCCTGACTCTCTGTGTATATTCAATCTATTCAATCTTTACATGACTTATTTTTCTTACTCTATTACCTTTTCTTACTCTATTACTATAAGTTTAATACTTATTTTATTATCTTTACTCCTTTAATCTATTCTATACCCCTTTTCCTCTCTCTCTCAAGCCTATGTACATTTATCTTTAGAGGTCTTTTCCATCTGAATTTGTCTTTATTTTATTGCATGTGTTTTTCTTTTCTTTTCTTTTTTTTTAATGCTAAGCAGATGTGGCTAGGAGCAACTCTGTGCAGTCCAACGTGGTGGAGGCATGTTCATTGCCTCTGAGAGCCATGCACATTGCCCCAGCTCCAGGGTCACAGCTGGTCTATGTCACTGTTAAGCAATTTGTAACACGCTGCTCACAGACCCCATTTAAGTGCTTGGCCTCCTGAAAGAGCCAGAGCTGTTTGCACAACTAACACAAACCAGGAAGCCCTTCCCTAAAGAAGCCATGCAGCCCTTACTGCCAGTGCTGAGTCAGGAAGACCTCTCTTATAGGAGCCGCAGCACCCCTGCTTGCCACCAGCAAATAGAGCCCATCTGAAAAAATAATGCATCTACCAAGAAGCTGCACTAAATTCTGTTCTTTTGTGTCTAGAATTCCTTACCAAGCTCTCTCAGGTTTTATGTGGATGTAGTTAGCCCACGTTGTGGTGCCATTTTGTAGGCAGAGATTGCTTGTTTGTTTCCTGTCTACATGGACTTGAAATAATCACACAGAAACTATATTAATTGCAGTACTGTTTGGCCAATAACCTAAGCATATTTCTAGCTAGTTCTCACCTCTTAAATTAACCCATGTGACCCTGGAGCTGGGGCAATGTGCATGGCTCTCAGAGGCAATAAAAATAAAATTTTTATTTTATTTATGAGGCTCGTGGTTTATGGGCAAGATTCCATCTGGTGTCTGTCTCCTTTGACAGCAACATGGCATCTCATTGACTCTGCCTACTCCCCTCTTCTGTCCGCTTGGAATTCCTGCCTTACTCTATTCTGCCCTGCTGTAGACCAAAATAGCTTTATTCATTAACCATATAAGCACATATACAGAAGGACTTTCCACACCAAGTCAGGATTATCTAGAGAAACAGAACTGACAAAATAATATCTACATATCAGAAGAGGATTTATTAGAGGGGCCTACAGGCTGTGGTCTAGCTATATAACAATGTCTGTCTCAGGACAGAAAGTCCGAGAATCCAGTGGTTGTTCACTCAAGTCTGGTGGTCTCAGCAGTCTTAATCCAGTGCTGGGTCCTAGAGGGTTCCTAGAGAGCTGCTAGTCTTCTAACGTGGTTGGAATCCCCAAGAAGTGGGTTCTAATACCAGTGGAGGAATGGCTCAGCAACAGCACAGAGGAACTTACCAGCGGGAGTGAGGGCAAGCAGGCACAACACAAAAGCTTGCTTCTTTCACATCTTTTAATGTGGGCTGTGACCAGAAGGTGTATCCCAGATTTAAGGTGGGTCTTCCCAACTCAAATAACACAATCATTACAGACGTGCCAGGTGTGGTCATGTTGACAACCAAGAGCAGCCATTACACGTCCTGCAAGCAGCTCTAGCCTGTTTCAGCTTCTTAAGGTTTGGGTTTGGTCTGCACCAGCACACAGATTTGGTGAAGCTACATCTGGATTGGAGGACAGTGTGCATTCTGTTGCCATTGGGAGGACCGTTGCCACAATACCAGTCAGCTCGAGCTTGTCAAGGGCATTTTTCAGTTCCTTATGTGATTGTTGACATATTGTCTACATATTCTATTACTCTTGAAGACATGTTGAAATTCACTGTAAGGATGGATTTGTCTCCTTTCTGTTTAGGTTCTGACAGCTTTTTCATCGTGTGTGTTAGAAGGCCTGCTGTTCGGTGTACACACAGTATCCACACGAAGGATTGTTCTGTCTTATTAAATTAACCACTTTAAATTTAATAATTAGTTGTTAGCATGTGTGTGACATGTGTGAGCATGCATGTGAGCGCACATGTGTGTGAGTGTGTGGAGGTCAGAGGACAACTTTCAGGAGTCTGTTCTCTCTTTCCATGGTGGCTTTTGTGGCTAGAGGTCAGGTTGCCAGGCTTGCTCAAATAGTTCTTTACCTGCCAAGCCATCTCTTTGACCCTAAATTGGTCATTTTTTATTGTTATGTATTATTCATCTTTTGCGTCATAATTTAATTTGCTTTGAATTATTCTTTGATATTATTATAGTCATGTTGGCTCGTTTTTCCGGTATTTGTTGAGCCAACTTTCTGATGTGTTTACTTTAGTTATATTTGAAGTCTTGTAGACAGCAAAAACTTACTTTAAAAAATCTCTGAATTTTAATTTTTGCTGAATGGACAGCAGCACACTGCGAGTTCAAGTCTAGGCAGGCTTTCTAGTGGGGACAATTAGTCTTTGGACTGAAGAGGTGGTAGATGTTTACTTCAGTGTGATCTAGGATGGTTCTTGGTATGGAGGGTTATTGTGATATTTCAGTTCTCATGGGTAATACACTCTGAGATTCACCCAGAGATCCCCACTGCCTTTAATGTGATGTGACTATTTCATGGAGATATCCCATTCTACTGGGCATTTTCACTTGTGGGTTATTACAAAGATGATTTCCTCCTAAGCTGTACCGTTTATACAATCATAGTGTTAGCTAAATAGGATTTTGGTGATTGAGGGTCTTTAATAAATATAATAAGAGATTATGATAGAGGTTAACTTAGTGAGAAAACTAATATAGGTAAAAGCAAGATATGGTGTTGCCTCCACCCCTGATAAAGCAGGGGCTGCTGAGGACAGAAAATAGGAACAAGGAAAGATCACAATAGCTAGTTTCCCCTCGGGAGCTGTATGGCCAGTGCCTTGGGTTAATGATTAAGAAAAGATAAGTTAGCTCAAGGTTTTTATCTTAATGTTGAGAGATGTGTTCATGGGCTTCAGTGTACATCAGAGCTGAAACAGAGCTTTAAATTAGATTAGGTTAAGATGATTTTGTTAATGGCTTTCAGATAAAAAGTCTTGGAAAACAATTTAAGGGCATACTTTTAATAGCTGAGCCAGGAACTCAAAGTCAGGAAGCAGGAACAAAGGCAATCTGATTACTGCTGGCTGACTTGCCTTTCTTGCTAGGATGAGTTGGTGACCAAAGGCAATGATTAATTCCTTGTACCCATTTCTGTCCTCAGCTTCCTGATATAAAAACTTGACGAATGGGGTCTGCACCCTGAGGATTTAAAGGAGCTGACTGGTTGGTTTTCATATATAAGAGTTTATATTTGTGATTCTTTTACGATTTCTCAGAGGATTACCTTGTGAGATAAATAATAAAATGATTGGTCCTTTCTTTGTAACTGCAAAATGCAGCCTGCCAGCAAAAGAACTGGTTGAGCAAAACACCTTGCTTGTTTATACTCTGTAAATCTGTAGCATGTTGCTTGGGTTCGATGTATGTGGGTTCTTGGGAAAACTTGTTTTTCACCTGTGATACATACATAAAATGCTCAATCATGTAAGAGAAATGGAAAACATGCTGTTTTTTTACTTGTGTTCTTTGTGATCATTCACTTAAAAATAGAATGTAACCACGTTGTAATTTTTATACTGCTTGGAAGATTTTGCTGGGGTATATAAGTTGTAAGGGAAAAAGAAAGTTAGGAGGAAGACAGCAAGAGAGAGATGGAAGGGATACCCCTAGACAGAAGTAAGAAAAGAGATAGAGACGAGAGAGAGGATGAAAGAGAGATCCTAAAGGTGTGTGTGTGTGTGTGTGTGTGTGTGTGTGTGTGTGTGTGTGTGTGTATTCTCTTTCTGGCTGGCCCTGGAGAGTTAAGTTTAGATATAAAGTCAAGTCGGGTGATTAGTTTTTCCACTCTGTGGTTCCCAATCAATCCCGAGCTGTTGATGGTTGGTCCTCACGGCAGTGCCAGCGGTACCAACTTAAATTGTCACCTATTGTTCCTCTGCCATGGCCACTGGCAATCCATCTTTTCTCATGCTTCTTTTTCTCTTTCTTTTCTCTTTCTTTTCTTTTCTCTTCTTTTCTTCCTTTTCCTCCCCCCCTAAGACAGGGTTTCTCTGTATACTCCTGGCTATCCTGGAACTCACTCTACAGACCAGGCTTGCCTCAAACTCACAGAGAACCCCTTGCCTCTGCCCTCAAGTGCTGGAATTGAAGGCGTATGCCACTAACCACCTGGATTCATGTCTGTTTTCTATGTGTATAAGTATATATTCTATGCTTACATGAGCCACCTTGACGTAACCAAAACAAAATGAGCACTCACTTGTCAAGAAAGTGTGGCCCAAGTGTTCAAGGAAATATCAAGATGGGAAGCAATCATTTAATACTAGACGTTATGTATTATATGGCTTTTAAGAAAATCGATTATTGCTGGGTGGTGGTGGCACACGCCTTTAATCTCAGCATTTGGGAGACTGAGGCAGGCAGATCTCTGTGAGTTCCTGGTCTACAGAGCGAGTGCCAGGACAGGCTCTAAAGCTATGCAGAGAAACCCTGTCTCAAAAACCAAAAAGAAAAAAAAAGATTACTGTAATTTTTTATAATTAATTTTTTGAGAATTACATATACGAAAACTGTGTATAATTTCTTCCCTTTCCTCTCCCCCTCCAACTCTTTCGATGCCCCAACTTCCTCTCAAATTCATGACCTCTTCAACTATTATTTTATACATATATATGTATATATACCTATATTTACATGTACACACACATCTCTATATAAAGACATCCTGCGGTGTCTACTTAGTGTGTCTCCTGTGTGTATTTGTTCAGGGCTGACAGCTTGGACTGGATGACCTACAGGAGGCTCATCCCTGTGGAAGACCGACCACCCTCTCTCAGCAGTCGCTAATCACAGCTCTTCATCTAGGAGCAGGGCCTTAGGAGATTGTCCCCATCCATCTTGGTATGCCAACGGGCGCTGTGGCAGTCCTGTTTAGGGAATCACATTGTTGAGACTTCATGGTTGCAGCTTCCTTGTGTCACGGATAGACGATACTGCCTTGCGGCAGACATCCCGGTCCTCTGGCTCATACAATCTTTTTGTCCTTGTCTTTCTCTTCTGCGATGTTCTAGGAGCCTTAGGTGTGGAGTTAGGTTGTAGATTTATCAACTGGGGTTCGACACTCCATGATCAGTTGTTCTCTGTATTTTTATGACAGGGCAAGACAGATGCAGAGGTTCCTCCATCTTGTATTCTTGCTGAGGCCATCTCAGGTTTAACTAGAAATTGATCTTGGTGAGGAGTCCAGTGGAAAATTACCCAATTTTATGCTAGGAACCCAAGATCAAGATACCGTAGCTAACTTATCTTAGCTTCTGTCAAATTGCCTGCTTGTGCAAACCGCCCCCACCGGAGATAACTGCTTATCTTAGCTTCTGTCAAATTACTGGTTAAAGCAAAGAGGAGACCCCACCGCTGCTCCCCTCCAGCAGCTGCTGCAGTTGCTGAGTGAGATGCCAGAAGGTGGGTTCTGCCTTCAGAAACCCTGTGCTCCGGACACTCAGCGCTACGCTTGGGTCTCTGAATACCTCCGCGTAGTCCCTGCTGACTGGACTAACGACTTTAAATCAACTATGTGAGTAGCCATCGCTGGCGGGCTCCCCATAACATTTTGAAAAGTTGTGAATTTCTGTGATGGTCTCTGTCGGCTGCTAAAAGATGCGTCTTTGATGAGGGGTGAGAGCTACGCTTATCTGTGAGTATTGGGACAGGTAGCTAGCATGCAGCTGGGAATTATATCCATTCAGGAAAGTGGCAGAAGTAGGCCCCAGGACCTCACTGGCCATGAGTAATGGGCCGCATTTATAGTCCAGGCATGAACTCTTTCCTACTGAGAGGCTTTAGGTTGGTTACTCCTGAGATCCTGCACTGTTGGGATGTCTCACCATGCTGGGGATCATTCGGTTGCAGCTTGCAGAGCACCTCAGGGAGGAGCCTGGGTCACTTCCTCCTGGGTCCCAAGTGTGTGGTGTCTTACCTTCAGGCTCTGGATGGCAACCAAGGGCAATAAATAATAGCCTGGATTACTCTGGGAGCTTCTTGGATTCTTCATCAGTAACTCAAAGATGATTGCTTAAGCCTGGAACCTGGGCTTTTGTTAGATACTCTGAACCCCTTGGGGGCAGCATTGTCACCTCAAGTAGCCTAACTTCACTCAAAACACACACAAAAACACACACATACATTCAGATATACACACACATATATCATATAGTGTGTTAAGCATATGTATATATATATATTTAAGTAAACAAAAACACACACATACGTATATGTCATATAGCGTGTATTATGCACATATATTTGGTTAAATAAACATAAAATTATTTGTGCTTCCCTATGGCTTTTAAACACATCCTTACTGTTATCGTTCCTCCTTTCTGCCCTCTCTGTATTGTCCTCTCTCACCCCTTTCCAGTTAACTTTCAACCCTGGTTTTTCCCATTTTCCCTTCCCAGCCCCTGTGTCCTGCTAACCCCTCTCTAGAGCTACAAGGGGGCCCTTTATTCTTTCCTGGCCTCTGTGGTTAGTCCAGGTTATATACTCATGTCTGAAGATTTTAACTAGGTTTCATAAATAAGAGAGAACATGTGACATTTGTCTTTATGGGCCTGGGCTCCTCACTCCATACAAAATTTTTCATACGTTTATCTGCAACGTTCATGGTGTCGTTTTTTCTTTACAGCTTAGTAGTACATATGCGCCGCAATTTCACTCCCCATTTTCCAGCTGAAGGACATTCAGGCCATCTCCGTCTCCTAGCCGTTGTAATGGAACATGGTTGAGCGAGCCGTGAAGTAGGTAGCATGTCTGGCCCTTTGGGCATACGCCAGGGAATGGTGCAGTGTGGTGAAAATTCTCTAGTCTGATTTCCAGCATGGCTGCAATAGTTTTCAGTCTCTCCAGCAGTGAACAAGTGCCCTTGTGTTTGACTTTGACTGAGACAAAGGCTATGGGACGGTTCAGTGGGCACTGTAGCCAAGTCTGACGACCTGTACCCAAGTCTGACGACCTGCGCGGTGGAAGGAGGGCACCAGTTCCTTCAAGTTGTCTTCTGATCTCTATACTCACACTGTGTGCACACATATATGCACACAAGTGTGCACACACACACACATGCACATGCATGTGCTCATGCACGTATGCACATACCCCTAACAAAACAAAAAAAAATGAGAACAAAAATTTCCCTATGGGCCGTGGCAGTGGGAGCCTTGGAGTCTCAGCTGCCTGAATCAGAAATGATTCTTTTGGTTTTCATTTTCCTCCTGGCTAGCAAGTCTTCTGACAAGATGCCTATTGTTTCTCTTCACATCCCATAGTATGTATGTCGACGAGGTAAACCCCCCTGGGAAATTCTGTTCAGATCTGCTAAACTTTCTGTGAGCATGCACATAAAATTAAGACTGTTAAATTAGCCCGGACACATCATGGTCTATGAGACTAAGGCAGTCTTGACAGATGCCACCACTGAAGTTTGTTGGTAAAGTAGAATTGTTAGTATGTATACCCTTTCCCCAGCTGGGTGGTAAAGCAGAACTGTGAGTATGTATACCCTTTCCCGAGCTGGGTGTCTACTTTTTGGTAAAAGCTTAAACTCAATGTATCTGAGTCGGAAGTGTTAACACTTAAATGAGTGTGTGCAATTATAAATGGGCACAGGTAGGAAACTAAGGCTGTAGTTTGGAATAGGACTTGGAGGAAGCAGAAAGCATTTTGTTGAAAAGAGGAAGGATTTTTTTTAATTCTTTCAAATTTAAAAGGAAGGAAACAAAGCAGGAAGGACGAAGCAGGTGGGAAGAGAGATGGGAATGAGGTTAAGGTTAAGCGTATGGGGTGGGGGTCTTTTTGAAGGACAAAAAGAAAAAGAATGTTTAAGAATCAGAAATGGATAGGCATGGTGCCCTTAATCCTAGCACTTGGGAGGCAGAGGCAAGGGGATTTCTGTGAGTTCAAGGCCAGCCTGGTGGACACATTGAGTTCTCTACCAGTGAGATCCTTTCTCTAAACAACAACAGAATCAGAAGGGATTTGGGAAAGTAAGGGTTTTGATCCTTGACTGGAAAGGTGTAGAAATCTTAAGGTTCCAATAAAGTTATAGAAGGTCAACGAAGGGTAAACCTTGCAGAAAGGAAATGGTACATGTAATTAAGTTAGAAAAATTAAAGAGAAAATTATTTACAAGTTAAAAAAATAATATGTGTATGTACCTGTTTATCTGTATGTGCACAGCACGCATGTGGGTGCCTGTAGTGGCCATAAGAGGGCATCCTCTAAAACTGGAGTTGTGTTTAAATGGTTGTGAACCATCTGGTGTGGGTTCTGGGAATCAAACCCAGTGAAGGAACTCTACCAGTCTGAGCATGGCAAACAGGGCCTTGCCCTTCTCCCCATTCCCTCTGCCTTGCTAAAAGCTGTTAGATTACATTCCCAAAGCTGGCCACAAAGGTTTAGTCCCTTCTTTAGCCTCTTCCTCCTCCTGAGGCTGCCTACTGAGGTCTAGCTATCAAAATATTGAAGTCCAGCAATCGAAAGCCCCTTTTGGCTCATCTAATTAACATGCCCAATTAAAATTTTTTTTTTTTTTGGTTTTTCGAGACAGGGTTTCTCTGTAGCTTTGGTGCCTGTCCCGGAACTAGCTCTTGTAGAACAGGCTGGCCTCGAACTCCCAGAGATCCGCCTGCCTCTGCCTCCCGAGTGCTGGGATTAAAGGTGTGAGCCACCACCGCCCAGTGCCCAATTAAAATTAAACACCTCATCCCAACATGGGATTTCCCTCTTTACCTTTATAAACTGCCATTTCCCTATGGGCCATGTCTGTCTCCTCTCTATCCAGAGGTAGTCCTTTGTCCCCCTGGGACAAATACCCTTTCCCTTGTTCCCTTCCCCTTCTCCCTCATTCTCTATCTCCTGACTTTGTCTCTTATCCCCTGCACTTTGTCTCTCCAGGACAAATAAATCTCCTTTGTATTGAGAACTTGGTATTGGGGGGTCTCCTGGACCAATACTGGTCCCTACACCCAGGTTCTCTGTAGTAATAGCAGCAGCAAGTGTTCTTAATTGCTGAGCCATCACTCCAGTTGCTTAGAGACTTTAATACATCAAAGGGCTGCTGGTCTCAGCAAAGCCCTTACTCCACAGTCTGTCCAGAGAAATCAGCTAAATTGCAAAAAAATTTTAAAAGATTTATTATTTATTTATCTCTCTTTCTCTGTGTGTGTGCGCGCGCATGCATGCATGTGCGTGTGCATGTGTGTGTGTGTGCTCAGACATGCAGGGGTCCATTTCACAGAAGCAAGGAAAAGGCTTCAGGTCCCTTGGAAGTAGTTACAGGAGGTTGTGAGTCCCCCTGGGTGGGTTCTGGGAACCAAACTCTGGTCCTAAAAGAACAGCCATTGCTCTTACTTGGCGAGGCTTTTCTTCAGACCTGGTTGTGACACGGTGAACTGTGACTATGGGGGATCTTTTGTCATCAGCAGTTTTGACATTTCTCAGAAGTTCTCAAGTTCATAGGAAATAAAATGTCACCAAGTTATTTTAAATATAGCTTTCTGATCAAACAAGACTGCTCTGCGGTTATGCTGTATTCCTGCTAGAACTTGGTAACTGGAGAAGGTCAGAGGCTGGCCCTAACCCACAGGTGCCCAGGGTCAAGCGGACCTATGAGCCCCAGCTAGCGGACAGCAGGAGATCCGGGAGGACAGTCAGCCTTGAGCTGTCAAACTAGGACTTGGGGACACTGGGTTCCTTCCAAGAGAGAAGTCTACAACTCTTAGGTTGGGTGACTTAACTTCAAGCCTTTTCTTTTCCCCCAGCAGTCACCTCTCTGCTTCTTTTCCATTGGCTGTTAGCACATCTGAGCAGAGGCTGTGGGCAGGGCATGAAAGAAATTCAACCTCCTGAGTGGGTCCAAGGTAGCTTGACTTCAACCACACATTCACCAGCCCCACTCCCGTACCCAGAGTCTATAGGGGGATGTCGCGTGCCGTAAGTAACAGCCCTCAACCTGCTCCCTCGAGGTGAACATTCTCTCTTCCTGCAAGAGTTCTCCTTTGACTAATGGAACTGAAACTCTCTCAGCTCCCTGCTGTGTCTGGCGTCATTATAGCCCCTCTTCCTGAAAAGGATGCTCGCTCTCCATGGCTCTCTGGAACCTCTTCTACTCTCCCTCCCTAAGGTCTAAGGTTAGTTCCAAAGGTTCCTTGGATTTTGGAAAGAGAAATGAAAAACACTAGAAAACTCACTGTTCTTAAACCAAATATCAGAAGTTTTCCTTGGAGAAGCAGAATTTTCATCATTTGACCTGTCTAGAAACTCCCACTGATAGCACTCATCGTCCTTTGCTTTGACTCCAGAGCTCACCGAGATCAATCACAGTGAACTGCATGCTAGCCTCATCACAGGAGGATGCAGGAAGAAGGCTTGCCTGATTTCCTGGTGTTCCTGCCTCCGCCTGTGTGGGCCTAACCAGCTCTAGCCGTGTACGCCAAATCAGGAAAATGTCTTCCTTGTCTACAGGAAAGGTGAATTACTCCTCATGTCTCACGTGATGGGGATTCTCTTACCCAGGGAGAAGATCTTAGAGTCCACGTCTTAAATGTCTCAAACAACAGGGGCAAAGAGCCAGTGTCTCCCAAACTGGCGTGTGAGGCTGCTGTGAACAGGGGAACCTCATACCTCAGCTGCCACCTGACTGGTGTAGGACCTGCATGCTAGTTCAATTGGCCGTGCCTTCTACCATGGCTTTCGATTCTTCTCCTCTCGTAGCAAAAGCTAATTCCAGGGCCGAGAAGTAATTACCTCATTCTGCAAAGAGTCCCCAAGAGAGTTTTAAATAACACGAGACGAGGGCCTGTCACAGGGCCTATCAGCACAGGAGGCTCAAGTATAGACACGCGTTTGAACACTGAATGACAGGTGTCCCCCTGCGGATCCTCTCCAGGAAAGTCCACCCAGACCAGCCTCTCTTCAGCTCATCTTCCTGAGATGAGCGGGCACCAGCTCTTCACCCTGGTTCCTCTTAGAAACCTAAAAGCCCATGGACCTTTGCACAGCAAAGTTTAAGAAACGCAACTGCATACATTTGGAGACAGACATTATGCCCTTTCTCCCTTTGGATGCATGGTAACATTAGCCAAAATGCTTCCTACAGGGCTAATGCTGATGGCTCCCCAGGGCTGGACACTAACACAACATTTTATTGGCTCTGCTGTATCTAAATAAATAGGTTTATAAAAACTTATCTAATTTATTTAATAAGCTATGCCTGATTTCGCATTTAAATAGCAATTTACTCTTATAAATAATAAATTGAAAAGGCCGGCAATTCTTAGTTTTATGGCTGGTTTGATTGGATCCCATGGCTGCCCACCTTACTCACTGATCCCAGGGTTCTCGTCTCCTTTCTCTGCCGAGGTCTAACGATCGGGCCCTGATTAATTAACTGATCGTTACCCAGGACTTGACCCTTCATAAAAATTAAAGATTTAAGAGTAACCAAAAGAAATGGGGAAATGACTAGGGAGCACACCTTGTGCCGACCCCGTTTTGTGTTTGCGTAGATCGTCCTCAGCTCTCCACCGCTCCCATCTGCCTTGGCGACACATTGGACATTCCCACGGCCTTGACCATGGTCTACACGTATTAACCAAAACAATTCGTGGGACCTCAAATAACTGAAAAAGGTATTAGTCGACAATAACTGTCATGTTGTGTCTGAAATAACTACTCTGCTTTTCCAGGCAGGAGGAACACTTCAAGATTGCTCTGACTCTCATATGCTTTTGTTCTGAGATTATTGTGATTTTTGCCTTTTAAAACGCTGTACTCCTGAGCTTGGATACCAAGAGACTCTGAGGCATGAACCTGGTCTTCATCGCCGGCTAATAAAAGACTCATATATTTTTAATTGGCTCAGTTGGCGTGGTTGTCTGTATCTTTTTCGTGTGGATTATTACAGTTTTCATAGGGGGTTATAGAATTCACAGTGCATTCTGGGGGATCCAGAAGACCAAGGACATGTACTCAGTTGTCTACACGCCTATAGCCCGACAGTTTCTCACAGCTGCCTCAGCCTGAGGTGCTGCACAGGCAGTAAGCGGAGGCTACAGCAGGGCTTCCCACGCCAGTGTTCCGACAGCGTGTCCCACACATAGAGTTCCTGGGCAAAGACTGGGATATTTCTCTTTGTTCCATCGTTAGCTGTCTACTGAGCTAAGGAACCAGAGACATCAGGCCCATACCGGAGAATAAACACAAATTGTGTTAAGTCGGGAAAACCGCTAAGCCAAAGAGCGGCAGGAGGAGCAAAGAGCAGTGACAAACAACCCTGGGAAGGGGCAATCTTCTATCTAGGAACCCCTCCCTGTCAGCCCAGTGCTGAACAATTTGTGTGGAAACACCGCATGAACCCCCTCGAGCTCTCCGGATGGATAGCTGAGACGGCGCCAGGGCTCCCCTCCCCAACCCCCCAACCCCGTTTGCTCCTTCCTCTCCCCACTTCAAGCGCGCGTGCTCGGTTATACACAGCTCCGAAGCTGGATGCAGTTTCAGTGTTAGCTTCTTAAAGCCAGGCTGCACTGGCCAGCTTTATCGCACTAAAGCAAATGCCTGGGCAGAGAGCTCACAAGGAGAAAGGGATTAGTTCAGCCCGTGTCTTACTGTGTTTTAACCCACACTTCTAGAAGATTCAGTCCATGATTGACAGGCCTCATTGCCTTGGGTCATCACGGCGGGATGGTATGGCAGACAAAACTTCTCACATAATGACCAGGAAGTGAAAGGGAAAGAGACTGGGTTCCTGTAATTCCTCTTAGAGGGCATGACCCTGTTCCCCGCTCCCTTCATCCTCAAGTCCTCCCAGCCCAGAAGACATTTTGGTAGGCCTTCCCTCTTAGGCATCCTACTGTCTTCCTGCAGTATCAAGCCGGGGACCCAGCCTCTAATTCGGGGCGCTTGGAGGACATTGCAGATCCAAAGTATAGCGTTTATCTTTGACTAACAACGTGCTAATCAGAAGAACATCATCAAGATCAAGAGCCTAAACAAATTGGAAACAACCGACGTGTTTTATGAAAAGGGAATCAGGCATGCCTTTAATCCCAGCACTCAGAGCAGGGCGGTGGTGGTGTGCACGCCTTTAATCCCAGCACTAAGGAAGCAGAGGCAGGCAGAGCTCTGTGAGTTTGAGTTCAGCCTAGTCTACAAGTGAGTTCCAGGACAGCCAGAGCCACACAGAGAAGCCCTGTCTCAGGAAACAAAACAAAACAACAACAATAACAAAGAAAATGTTTAAATGATTGTACACGTGATGAAAGAAGCCACAGGCTGCTAAAACACACTTAATGAGCTGATAGAGAGGGAAATCTCTGATCTATTTCTTAAATTAACAAACAGCGGTCAGAGGGAGACCGCTCCTGATAGCTTAGAAAACAGCGTGTGGTTGGTGCAACCACAGCCCATTGTCGGCATGAAGGACTATGTCCTGACTGGCTAAATGACTCTGCCATGAGCCCTTCCTGGCTAAAGATGCAGGCTCTTTGGCTCTCTCTCCTAGTTAGCAGGGAGAAACCCCTAAAGGGCTGCTGCTGCTGCTGCTGCTGCTGCTGCTGCTGCTGCTGCTGCTGCTGCTGCTGCTGCTGCTGCAAACTTAGCCCCAACTACAGGTTTCACCCAAATGTCCTTCTCTTTGATTCCTTTTGATTTTCACTGAGAGTAAGGCAGGGTCTGACCTGGCAACATGAGGGGGAGACAGCGGAACAGCAGTAGCAAGAAGGCAGTTGAAAGATTCCAAAGAATGGCCAGAGGCAAGGGTGAACCCGAAGGGCCAAGACTCCTGACACCTGTGACTTGAGATGTGATGCTAGCCACACTCACCTGCCGTGAGTGGTTGCTTCTGTCCGTGCCAGGCTATTAGCAGTCAAACCCCAGAGCAACAGCCCCCTCCAGTCTGAGCAGCCCAGTCCATAAGTCTGGCCTCTAGGGTCTGGAAACATAAGCCTCTGGTTCAGGACTTGAGCCTTGAAGCTGTTGGCTCAGACAAAGAATATTCAGAATCCAAGGGCCCAGGTCTGCCTCTTGCCAAGTCATGATGATTTCTACCTGATTGGAGCAAAGGAGCCCTAGCTAGCCAATGGGCGACAGTCAGATGCTGTGTGACAGGAACGAGCAAGGTGAGAGGTTGGGCTGCTCTGGGCTTGAGGGCAAATGATGGAGACACCAACAGTTCTTGGAAATACATAGGCAGGAAACGGATGAAGATATAAGGCATAAGAGAAAACAACAGACTCTTCTTTCTGGTCAACCCCCCACCCCAACACTCTAAAAATGAGGAAGTCGTGAGGGCTCCCAGAAAGAGGAATGGGAGAAGGCACACCCTTGATATTAAGTGCAAAGCTAGCTCCAAACCCGAACCCAACCCCACCCACCTCTAACCTCTGCACGTGTACCAGTTACAATCCACTCCGTGTTGTTTGCTGTTAAAAGTTGAAATTGGATGTCCCGAAATACAAACCACTGGAAACAAAACCCAGCAAGACTGTCGTGTGTACTAGCAGCTTCTGACTTGGTCCCTCCCACATCAACCCTCCTGGGTTTAGTTCTCCACTCTGACTGACTTCCTAGCCCTGGTCATTGCTGCACAGGGAAGCCAAGAGTCACTGTCTCCAGACACAGGTAACTGGGCTGGGGTCACCAGGGAGACCAGTGGGACAGGGAATGTGTTAGAAGAGGCAGGGAGAGGGGGAACTTTGGGCATTGGTGGCCCTAAGGAGGAAGAGATACAAGAGGGTAGTGTGGGACTCAATCGCTTTATTGGATTCCAGGTGAGACAAAGACCTAGATGTAGCCCCAGTTGTGGCTCAATGGCAGCCCAATCATCGTCTCTAGCCCCAGTCCTACCCTAATCTCAGTTTCTGTCCTAGATCCAGTTTGAATATTCGAATCAGCCCTGATCAAAGTTTGAATTCAACCCTATTCTGCTAACAGTTTCACTGCAAGCTTGGGCCCAGTTTCTCCCATGGCTTTAGTCTGAGTGTGGGTGCCAGTCCAAGGGAAGGGCACACTCTCAAGACGGGCCCATCTTAGACCTAGCAATAGCAATAAGCTTAGCTTTGGGCATTACCTCCAAATTCCAAATTCAGCTGAACCCTGGTACTTAGTCCAGTCCTGACCCCATTTCTAATTCAGTTGCATGTTGCCCGCCTTTGTAATTTTTCTATTTATTTATTTATTTGTGTGAGTTTTACCTGCGTGGATGTCTATGTACCATGTATGTGCCTGATGCCCACAGAGATCAGAAGAGCGTATTCAATCTCCTGGAACTAGAGTTATGGATGGTTGTGAGCCACCATGTGGATGCTGGGAACTGAACCTGGGTCCTCCGAGAAAGAAGCATGTGCTCTTAACTCCTGAACCATCTCTCCGGCCCTCACCAGCCCCTTTTCACTCTAGTTAGAGCACATGACATCTTTGATCTCAGTTCCGGTCTGTATATTAGCTCTATACTGCTTCTAGCTTTCTCCTTGGTCCCAGCTCTGTATCAGCCTGGATCCTGTCTCTCACTTTCAGTTCCGACAGCCCCAACGGCCTACTGTTTGTCCGAGCATGACAGTTACATATGAGAACTTCCAGAACTTGCGGAGCGAGGAGAAAAACCCAGAGACTGGAAAGGGTGAGAGAAAAGCAGACATACACTCCTAGCAGGTCCTCCTCTCCGCCAATCCACCAGGACTTCTGCTGTCTATGTATCCACCCTGGGCACTGTTGTGTGCCTCACTCTGGTGGGGACAGGACTAAGCACTGGCGGCCTGTTGTGAAGAGGATACAAAGTCCTCAATAAGACAGGACCAAGGAAGACCTTGGTGATTTGGCTTCCTGTGCTCTGTGGGGAGATAAGGAGTGTGCAATGCACTTAGTTGGATTTGGAATGGAACTCTTTTATTTGACCATGCAGACATGGGTTAGGGACCTGGCTGCCCCTATTTATGCCCTATTGTGCCTCCCTGCTCTGATTTCAAGACCTCATTAGCACTGTGCTAGATTCTGTGTGCTTATATGCATGTGAATTCCTAGTGGGTGTTAAACACGACCTCAGGGCTGTGAGAGGTTCAAGGAACTGCAAATGGTCAATGCTTTGGAGGCATCAAATGCCCGGGCACCCAGAGTCCCCCAATTCTCTAGCTATGTTCCCTCCACTTCCAGTGATAAGCCTTCGGTGGTCTCCTCACCCCAGAAATCCCTTCCCTTCTTTCTCTCTCCCTCTTACAATCTGGAACCCCTGAGTCCAGACACCCCCTCTTTTCTTTTAGCAGCTCCCCCCCAGTCCTTCCTGTGGAATGTCTTCTCGTGGACCCACCTCCTCCTCTTCTCCTTGGGCCTTGGCTTCCTGCTGCTGGTGGTTGTCTCTGTGATTGGATACCAAAGTGGGTGCCCTCGGCATCGCAGGGAAGAGAGGAATCGCAGGGGTGTTGGTGGGCAGGGAAGAGAGGAATCGCAGGGGTGTTGGTGGGCAGGGAAGAGAGGAATCGCAGGGGTGTCGGCATCACAGGGAAGAGAGGAATCGCAGGGGTGTTGGTGGGCAGGGAAGAGAGGAATCACAGGGGTGTTGGTGGGCAGGGTGGACAGAGGCAGCGATGGGTGCAAAGAACACTTAAGGACAGCAGTGAGGGCCATGGCGATGACAAGGTTAACAGAAGAGATGCATAATGGACAGGGACCTGTGTGGGGAAATAGCTGAGAGCAGTGGTGGGGACACTGGTGGGGACACTGGCGGGGACACTGGTGGGGACACGGGGACCCCTGAAGGGGATGGCTGCTGGCCATGTGACTCATTCTTGTGCATTACCTCACCTCCTAAGCCTCAGTTGGCTCCAGTGCAATCCTGGGTAACAACGGTGTCTGCCCCAGTGTGACCCAGAATGCTAACTGCGTGCAATGTGTCCATCTTACTGCTGCCACAGAGGGGACTGAGCAATCTTGGTTCTGATCATTCCGTTGTCCCCATCAGATTCCCAGTTAAGGAAGGACCTAGGCACCCTGAGAGCCAGTTCAGAAAACCTCACCTCCTACATGAAGGCTGAACTGCAGGCCCTGAACTCCAAGGGTGAGTTGGGCTCTGACCAGGTTCTGGGCAGGAGTGGGCTGGACAGGGAGGACAGAGTCCTGATCCAGTCCCTTGTTCCGCAGGTGACAGCTTGCAAGATAGGATTAATTCTCTGAAAGTGGACGTGGACGATCACAGGCAGGAACTGCTGGCAGGTGAGAGGCTCTGGTCTCTAAGAGTGGGCAGAGGGTGTGGGCAAATGGGTCCCTGGGGCTGAACCATCATCTTCCAGGCAGAGACTTGAGCCAGAAGGTGACTTCTCTGGAGAGCACAGTGGAGAAAAAGGAACAGGCCCTGAAAACAGGTTAGACCTCGATTTCCTGTACCCTGGGAGGAGGTGTGCGTGTGTGTTGTGTGTGACGTTCCTAGCTGAGCCCTGTGCGGGCCACCTGAGCACCAGGGACCCGCCAAGCAGCTGTGGCAGTAGAGCGCCGTTCTCACGTCCATCTGTGTGTCCCAGATCTTTCTGCAATGATGGAGCGTGTCCAACAGCTGGGGAAGGACTTGAAGGTCCTGTCGTGCCAGCTGGCCAACCTCGGTGAGGAGGTGGACGGGTATAGTTTGTTCCAGTTATTGGAATATGGCACAGTAGACAGCGCCTCTGTTCTCCACCCCCCGCCTTTTCCTTTTGTAGACACTGAAAGGACCTGCTGCCCCCTTCACTGGGTAAAGCATGAAAGCAGCTGCTACTGGTTCTCTCAAACTAGGAAGTCATGGCCTGAGGCTGACAAGTACTGCCAGCTGGAGAATGCTCACCTGGTGGTGGTCAACTCCATGGAGGAGCAGGTGATGTCTGGGTGGGGAGGCTCCTGGGGGGGGAAGACTCTGGTCTAAGGGACAGGTTACCACACCCTCTTCTTTCTTCAGAATTTTCTACAGGATAAGTTAGCCCACGTAGTCACTTGGATGGGCCTCACAGACCAAAATGGGCCCTGGCAATGGGTGGATGGAACGGAACTGGAGATAGGCTTTAAGTGAGTGTGTGTTGCATTGTGCCTTCATCTAATGGCCTTTGGCCAGGGACCACCTCTTCTCCCAAGGCTTTGGCTCTGGGGCACGGGGTAGAGTCTTGATTCTGGAGACTCACCCCTGTGTCTGCTCATAGGAACTGGGCCCCAGAGCAGCCAGATAACTGGTACGGGCATGGGCTTGGAGGAGGCGAGGACTGTGCTCAGTTCACCTCCGCTGGAAACTGGAATGATGACGCCTGCCAGAGGTCCTTCCGCTGGGTCTGTGAGGCAGAGCTGGCCAAGGCCGGCTAGGAGCTCCTCCACCTAACTTATGTCTTCAGTGCCTTCAGCTGCTAAAGCCTGGAGTTTGGAATCCTCCTACCCAGTCTTGACATTCTTGGGGGTTTTTTTTGAGGCAAGGGGAAAGGATTGTGTTTGAGATGGGTAGTGTGGTGACCGGAAGGGTGAGGCTACTGGAATCTGTGATCGCTTATGCAGTGCACAGTTTATTTTAGCCAACTTTTGAATGTAACAAAATTAAATACTTTTTGTTGATTTTTGTGTTGTTTTATTCATATCAAATTGGATAACAATATGAAAAACTATATAGATCACAATCTAGCATTTACCCTCTTTGACTGAATAAAAGCAAATTCCAAATGTGAGTGGGTAACCTAATGTTCTTCAAGAGACTTACAGAAAGCATTCAACATTCTGGTTGAGTTCCCAAGAGCTCCACGTTTAGTAGCTGTGCCGGGTCTATAACCACACTGTTAAGAAAACTATGGAACTGGATACAGTGTCTCACCTCGGTAGTTTCAGCCCCTGGAAGACAGAGGCAGGAGGACCATTGCTAGTCTGGATTCCACCATAAATTCCAGGTCAGCTAGGGCTGCATGGTGAGACACTGCCTCAAAACTGAAACCGGAGGAACCTTTGTAAACCATCCCAGGAAAAGGAAAAGCAGAGTTGCATGCTTGTGGTTATACTCCTGGGACTCCACCAATGCTTCAGAAATCCTGGAAGCAAACTTACTGCTGTGTGGCATTGCTCAGAACAAGCAGAAGCCATATTCACTGACAAGCGGCAAATCCCACGAGCAAACCACCCAGGATCTAGAGACTGCAGGAGAGAAGTCCTGACTTCACTACATAGAATTGAGGCTCTTTTCAATTAGTATGCACAACACTCTAAAATCATAAAATCATTATGGAATTTTCAAACAAGTTCAGCTTTTGTTTGGTCTTCTCCCCCGCGCTTCTCTTCTAGCCCCCTTGTGTTCTTCTAATGCCCCCCCCCAGTAGCTTTCTCTCGAGTCTCACGTCACATAGTCCTATTGGCCATCCCGCTCCCAAACTCCCTCTCCCTTCTCCTGGCCTCCTTTCTGGTTTCAGATTCTATATCCATGCTTATCCCTACTTATATACCTATTTATAGACTTGATGAACTACAACCCTCATGGAAAGAGAACACGTGATTTTTATTTTTCTGAGTCTAGGCCACCTTACTTAACGCAATATTTTCCTGCAAAATTCATGGTTTTTGTTTTCTTCACACCGAATAGAATTCCATTGCGTGTACATATCACGTTTTCACTATCCTCCCATCAGCTGATGAGCGGCTAGGCTGACTCCATGTCCTTGCTCTTGTGAATAAGACAGCAGTTAGCACGGATGCTCAGGTGACTCTGTGGTCAGTTGCAGAGTGTCCCTTGACTATCCGTTCACGAGCTGGGACAGCTGGGACATACGGAAGTCATAGGATTTATTTATTTATTTAATTTATTGAGGCACGTCCATGCTGATTTCATTAGCTGGCACTCTGCTAACACTGATAGGGTGTCTTAATTAGAATTTATATTGCTATGATAAGACACCGTGACCAAAAGCAACTTGGGGAGGAAAGGGTTTATTTCATCTTAGAGATGTCAGGTCACACTCTGTCACTGGGGGAAGTCAGGGCAGGAACTCAAGGCAGGAACCTGGAGGCAGGAAGCCATGGAGGAGTGCTGCTTACTGGCTTGCTCCTCATGGCTTATTCAGTCTGCTTATACAACCAGTATCATCTGTCCAGGAGTGGCCCTGCCCACAGCTGGGCCCTCCCACATCAATCATTAATCAAGAAAATGCCTGAGACTTGCCCATAAGTAAATATTAGGGAGGCAAGTTTTCAATTTAGGTTCCTCTTCCCAAGTAACTAGCTTGTGTCAAGTTGAAAAACAAAACAAAAGAGTCCAACCAGGACTTAAGGGGGTTTTTGCTGCTGCTGTTATATGGGGTTTTGGTTGTCTTTGCTTTGCTTTGTTTTGAGACAGGGTTTCTCTGTGTAACAGCCCAGGCTGTCTGGGAACTAGCTCTGAAGACCATGCTGGCTTATTTACTCACAGAGATTCTCCTGCATCTGTCTCCTGAGTGCTCAGATTAAAGGCGTGTGTTACTCCCTCCATGCTTGACTTAAAGGGTTCTATTTCCTTACATCTTCACCAGCATTTGCTGCTGTCTCTTTTTCCCTTTCTTCTTCCTTCCTTCCTTCCTTCCTTCCTTCCTTCCTTCCTTGCTTTCTTTCTTTCTTTCTTTCTTTCTTTCTTTTTTTTTTCTCTTTCTTTCCTTCCTTCCTTCCTTCCTTCCTTCCTTCCTTCCTTCCTTCCTTTCTTTCTTTCTTTCCTTCCTTCCTTCCTTCCTTCCTTCCTTCCTTCCTTCCTTCCTTCCTTCCTTCCTTCCTTCCTTTCTTGCTTTCTTTCTTATCTTTCTGTGAAACAGGGACCCACTGTGTAGCACTGGAACTTGCTCTGTAGACCAGGCTGGCTTTGAACTCACAAGATCTGTCTATCTTTGCCTCCTGAGTACGGGATTAAAGGTGTGCATGCCCACCATGCCCAGCCTCCTCTTTTCTTGATAATAGCTATTCTGATGGAACCTCAAAGTAGTTTTAATTTGCATTTTCCTGATGGCTAAGGACACTGAACATTTTAAAATACCTATTTGCTATTTATGTTTCTTCTTTTGTTCATTTTTTCATTAGATCTTTTGTTGATTGACAGTTTTGTTTTAGTGTTCCATTTTTGCAGTTAGACAGATAAAGATCTATCCTAAATATTAACCCCTGTCTAGATGGTTAAGATATTTTCATTCTGTGGGCTCTTTGCTCTGCTACCTCAGTGGTTCCCTTTGCGATGCAGAAACATTTTGTCTTCTGCAGCCCCGTTTATTAATTCTCGGCACTAGTTCCTGTCTTATTGGAATCTTGTTTAGAAATCATTTGATTATCTGTATCCTGAAGGGCTCTCTCTGTTTTCCTGTAGCAATTTCCGTGTTCCTGGTTTTAATTTAAATCTGATCCACTTTGAACTGACTCTTGTACAGATACAACTTTGTTCTTCTAAAAGCGGACATCCAGCCTTGCCATCACCATGTATTAAATCAGCTTTCTCTCTCCTAGTGTATGATTTTGACAGCTGTAGCAAGTATGAGGGGACCGCAGCTGTGTGGGCTGATCTCTGGACCTCTCACTGGTATATAAGTCTGTTTTGTTTTGCCGGTATCGTGCTATCTTTGTCTCTGTAGCTCTTAGTATAAGTTGAGGCCAGGTATCGTGACACCTCTGGCTGTGCTCTTTCTGTTAAAGATGAGAAGCACTAAGATTAACAGAACCAATACCTAAAGATAGGGTGGAAGGCAGACCAACTGGGTATTACTGAGATTTATGAGATTATTAACGAAATGGGGCCAAGTATTTACCCATAAGTAAGACTTCAGCTAAGAACAAAAAGGAAAATATTCTGGCTATGATAAAACAAAAATGAGCATTTAAGTACATGCTTTAAAAACCTGCATTGGGGGCTGGAGAGATGGCTCAGTGGTTAAGGGCACTGACTGCTCTTCCATAGGTCCTGAGTTCAATTCCCAGCAACTGCATGGTGGCTCACAACTATCTGTAATGAGGTCTGTCTCCCTCCTCTGGTGTGTGGGCATAAATAAATATATCTTAAAAAATTAAATAAAAACCTGCATTGATATATATTACTTTACCACCTCTCTAATTAATTTTGGGCTTGAGAGGAAATGCTAAAGAAAATCCCACTGGTCTAGATGTGAACAATGCAAGCCCAGCAAACTGAAACTGTGGACTGGTACAAAGCGGTTCTCAGGAGGATCTGCGTGTCATCATAAGAATGAAGTAGAATAAGTGTTTTTAACTCACAAAAGTTTGAGAAAGGATAGAAACTCCTCCAGTCCCTTAGTCAGTAATAAAAGTCTGCAGGAACCCTTATGGGGCAAAGATCTATTTTGGCTCTGGGTTTCTGTGGTAGTTTGAATGAGAATGGCTTCCATAGGCTCATACATTTAAATTCTTGGTTCCCAGTTGGTGGAACTGTTTGGGAAGGATTTGGAGGTGTGGCCTTGTTGGAGGAGGTGTGTCACTGGGGTTGGGCTTTAAAGTTAAAAATCCAAATCCTTATCTCTGTGAATTCAAGGCCAGCCTGGTCTATAGAGCAAGTTCCAGGACAGCCTGAGCTACACAAAGAAACCCTGTCTCAAAAAAAAAAAAAAAAAAAACTGAAAAAAAAAATCCGAATCCCCCAGAGTCTCTCTCTCTCTCTCTCTCTCTCTCTCTCTCTCTCTCTCTCTCTCTCTCTCTCTCTCTCTCTCTCTCTCTCCCTCCCTCCCTCCCTCCCTCCCTCCTGCCTTCAGATCAGGATCTAAGTTCTCAGCTAATGCTTCAGTACCATACCTGCCTGCTTGCTGTCACGCTTCCCTCCACAGTGGTCACGGACCAACCCTCTGAAACTGTGAGCAAGTTTGACTAAGTCAAGTGCTTCTTTCTGTAAGTTGCCTTGGCCATGGTGTCTCGTCACAGCAACACAACTGTGACTAAGACACACACACATTAAAAAAAGATAAGCACAGTGACAGTAGTGGCAGCCGTCACAATGCCAAACCAGTTAGAGAAAGCAAAGGAATGAATTAGCTCATAGTGGTGATGGTGAGTGAGATGACCCCAAAGAGAAAACATCCAGAGTTACACATAACTCGCAGGTGTGCCTGGAGAGTCAAGGAAGAGAAGAACAAGATGACTCCAAGCCTCGATGCTTTGGCCATCAGGCCGGAACAGTCCTGAGGAAGGAAGGAGAGAGAGCGGCTTTTCAGAGGATCATGATGAAGATGATGATGATGATGGCTCTGAGCAGGAAAGTGGTCACAAAGGAACGATGGTGGGGATGCTATTCTGGCAGCCCTTTGTGTCTCCATAGCAGCAGCAGGCACCCACCGCTGCCTCCTCCTCAGATAGAAACACCTCCCACACCAGCTCCCAAAGCTTCTCTCTGACTACCGCTTGCCCCACCTTCGTGGCCATCTGGATGACTTCTGGGGCCTCTCCTGGGGAGGCCCAAAAATGTGAGCCTATTTCCACCTCATCTGAGGGTCAGAGAGTTTGGAGGTTGCTCAAATTTGATGACAACAATCAGGGCTACACCTCCTGATTCAGGATGTGGCGACTTGGTGCTTTTGACATTAAGATGACACATACAGGTAGATCCACTCCATCCTGACCGATGGTCAGATATGCAAGCATACTCTGCTCCTTCTTTTGTAATAGGAGGTTACCTGGGGAGTGGCTGCCTTTAGGATACTTTGTTTAAGGTGTCTTCACTGCCAAAGCAACAGAATGCTGATGACTTGATGTCTCAAAGTGTTGAGCAATTAACTGTTCAAATCGTCCTTTGTATCATGTTAAAGAAGTCTTTTGTTGCCTTCTTCCCCCTTTTGTGTTGGGGTATAAAAGCTTGTGGAAAATTAAGCACACACAATTTCAGTATTCACTGGAACTCCCTCCCTGTACTATCCGATGTTTTCTGTTTTACTATTTTATTCACATCTTTGTCCTCTTTACTATTTTTCTGATCCCCACATCCCTACCCTGGCAAATGGTATTTTTGTTGAGGCTGGTCCCCGACACTCTCCACTCCTCAGACTACCTGGGATCCCGGGAATGGAGGGCTCCTACTAAAACTTCTAACACTATTGCACCTGACCTCTTGGCCCTCTTCCATGTTCATCCACATCTCCTTCTTAGCACTCTCTCCTCCAAGAGCCTCACCAAGGCTACATCCCCCTGTACCTCCAAGTGTCCACCCATCTTGTTCTGGAATGATGTGCCCTCCTTTGGGGTCTCCACTCAGACCTGCCCCTAGTGGGCATCTCCAACCAGCTCCCTTGTGGAACTAGGGGTGTTAAGTGCCCCAACAAACTTAACTCAGGACCTAAGGCAGATGATATGGATTCAGCCACCACTGGGAAAGAAAGGTGGACAACCAACAGTACCGACCCACAGATGATTAATTCTGGGACAGATGTGGGTTCATCCATGCCCACTGTGTGGAGGGTCTGTCAAGAGACTGATGGGGTTCCTAGTGCTCTCCAAAAAAAGCTAAGGGACGATTCCATCAAGCTTCTCACCAAGGCATCCCCCATCCCCACAAATACGGCCCTTCTGTCTGTCTCAGTACAAGCTAAGGATGGTGTTTATGAGCGACCTTGGAGACCAGCTATGCCAGCTTCTGATGTCAGAACCAAGCTGGTTTGTGGAACAAGAGACTGGAGTTGAGCCTCTCTGGATATTTTCTTCAGTTTGAGGAAGATCCTAGAGTTTAGATTTGCTTAGACTTTCTTCACAGAGAAAGCGTTTGCTCAGAACAGAGTGGGTATCGGAGAAAGGCTGCCCGCGTCCATTCTCTCCAGCATCATCGTCTCTACCCCTCTGTCCCCTTCTTTGCTGCTTTGGAATTAGTCACAGAGAATCTTTGTTCTGACTCTCTTCGTCTGTGCTACGGGCACCCGAGCAGAGACTTCTGAAAACAAAAGCGCCCCGCCCCATCCTGGCTCATATCATCTTGATGTTTGTGTTTGAGTTAGTTTTGATATTTTCTCTGTAACTGGTCCATAGTGTTTGACTTGCGGTGAAATGGATCGCAATGTCATTTTCTAATACAAAGTGGGATGTGTGGGGGAAGAAAATGTAATATCTTTGATGAAAATCATTTCCCATTGACCTGTACCTTGAGTTTTTCATGGGAAAGATGCTCTATTCCAACATACCCTCTGTTAATAATAACGTGTAAACAATACCTGCTTTGTGGGAAGAAGAAAGGCACACATTTAAAGCCTGGGATACAGAATGGAAACCAGTCTCACAGAAAATGTGGCAAAAAAAAAAATCCAGTTTAAGTTTTTAAGAGATGAAGGAAAGAAGAACTTCTTTTTCTTCAAAAGTTCAAAAGTGTGACAAATAGTGCAACTCAACTTTCAGAGCAGACAGAGCTAGTCCCAGGGCTGGAGAGATGGCTTAGTGGCTAAGAGCACTGGCTGCTTATCCAGAGGACCCAGGTTCGAGTCCAGCACCCATATGGTGATTCACAGACTTCTGTAACACATCCCAGGGGATTCTGGCCTCCGTGGGCACTGCATGCACACTGCGCAGACCATGGCTCCTGTGAGCTTTGGCGCCTGGGAGCTGGTACTAGTTACTTTCCCGGGAATTTCTGTCCGCTTACACTTGAGGGTGATGACAGTTTAAAGAGTGCTCGTGTGACTTATCCAGTGCCCTTGCTTTATACACAGAAACCCCTCCACATGGCACACACCATACCACACACTCACACATGCTACACACAACACATACTGCACACACACCCCACATACACATACCACACACACATACCACCCATACATTCACAACCCACATACACGACATATACCATACACACACACATATGCATACCACATATATATACACATACACACACAGTACCTATTGTATCTTGAATCCCTTTCCCATGAGCCCCTAGCATCAAAGATTGCTGACGCCCTTACAGGTGCTGCAGTGACAATGAGATGTATTTTCTAGAGCTGAGTTCTCTGATGGGTTTTAGATTTCATTCTGGTGTACTGAAACAAACTCTGCTGAAGCATTAAGGAGACCTCTTGTTTGAGGGCTTTACTGTAATGAATGGACGCCAGAAGGTCAACTGGACCAGTGTTTAGATGCAAAGGCTAAAACTGTTATATCATTAAATCAGTGCTGTAACATAGTTCCGTATAACACCAAACCATTTCCTGAAGCTGCGAAGTTCTGCCCGGTACTGGGGGGTGGAGTGGTGGCAGGAACCGTAGTGAGCAGAGCTGGGGACTGTCCTGCTCACTGCTGTCTACTAAGGGAGAGGGTCCCAGTTGCTTCTTGCTTAGAGGAAGTAGGCCTGTTCCTTTCACAGCAGAGGGGGATGCTTTGATTTGGGGATGCCAGGATGGCAAGTGTACCAACAGCTGGCCCAGGAACACCTCCCTGTTGGGTGACAAGCCCAAGTGAGTAACGAAGGCTGGCAAGATACGTCAAAGAAGAAGCAGCTGTGGCAAACAGCGGGAGCCGCTGCCAACGGAGGAAGTGTATTCGCCAGGGCATACATTTGTCACGGAGCAATTTAATATTGTGATGAAATGTCAGGTATGAATTTTAAAAATTAATTAGGGAATTATCTGATGAAGGAAAAAAAATCACAACGCAGAAAGTTAAGAACTCATGAAGGAGACTGTGGGACCGGAGCAGATGAGGTGTGAACTAAATTTCAGAAAGGAATGGGGAAGTCGTAGACGCTGGAAAAAACGGGACGAAACTGAAGAAGTGGGAGAGACACACAGCGTGGAAGACATCGGGAAAGGATGAAAGGCGAGGGGACCGCTCCGTGGGGGAGTACCTGTCATGAGGGTCAGGACTAGAGTTCAGCTCGCTAGTACTCCCGCAAAGCTGTGGGCACAGAGGCCCACCTATAATCCCAGCACTCAGGAGGAAGCTGGCTGAGTCGGGGAGCCCCAGACTCGGCAAGAGTCTCACCTCCGTCAGTGAAATGGACAGAGATCTAGGAAGACATCTGACGCCAGCTTTTGACCTCCACATGTGTATAAACATGCACACACATATGAACATGAACATAACCATTCATGTACCGCCTATATACATACACTCTCGAAAGCAAAGCAAAACAAAACTCAAAGGCTAGAAGTAAGAAAAAGTGACCCAATATATATATATATGAGACTTGCGAAAGAGCTTCAGCATGTGCTGGATGTAATATGATCTGTGCAGGTAAAAACGTACAAAAACTACAGACACGGATGTCAAACCCACACATTTCAAGACACAATTCACGGAATTTCCCCTGCAACACTGTAGAGTTGCATGAATCTGCATGTTGTGTGAGAAATCTGTGTGCCAGGGCAAACGACAGAGTATTTGTCCCTTGAGTACAAACCCTCGCCTTAGGCTTTTTCGTCCTTTGCTTTAGCTGTGCGCCACCCAGTGGTAGGTTTGAAATACTGACAGTCGCTTTCCCATGAGTTCAGTCCTCAGCCTGCAGAGGATGAGATCAGTGCCCGCCCTGCTCCGATGGTTGTCCTGGAGTCTATAAACAAGATTAGGGCTCAGCATTCCACAGCAGCATGTTCTCACTGTTCAGGGTGTTCTCACTGGGTCTAAGTGGAGAGAGGGCCGAAGAATGAGTAACGGTTTCCCTATTCTACTGGAACTGCGGAAGGCTAATCCTGAATTTTGACCCGAGCTGGCCCTAGCTGGGCCGCTGTTGCCATTCTTCCGTGAGATGCATGAGAGTTTGAGCACAAGAAAAAGGAGGGGGGAGCGCATATTATTTCCATATTTCTTTGGGGTGTTAGAAGTTCCTGCTCAGAGTTCTAACTAGAACGGGCAGGCATCCTCAGGAGCCTCCTCTGAGCATGCGCTGGTTTCTGGGTTTCAGACTGTGTGACGTTCAGGCTGGAGGACACTAGTCTGTCACTGTCTGCAGAAACAAAGGGATGGGGGCCTCACATATCAAACACTGGCAGATTCTGGTGGACGTTGTTCGTTTGTTAGACAAGTTTCACTATGTAACCCTGGCTGGCCTGGAACTCACTGTGCAGACTAGGCTGGTCTTGAACTCATGGAGATCCACCTGCTTCTGCCTCTCCAGTGCTGAGAATAAGGAAGTGCACCACCACATACAACATTCTGGTGTTTTGTTTTGTTTTGTTTTTGTTTTGCCTTCAATGATTTTTATTGAAGTTTATTTCTCAAAGTCTTCAAAGAATTGATGCATATGTTCCAACCACATTTCACTGTTGTCAGTGGTATTCCATCTTACCTAGAACCAGAAGCCCTCAATTAAAGTTTAAAGACTTAAAATAATAAATGTCCTATGATCAGAATGGAATTAAATATTAAACACTAAATTAATAATAAAAAGATACCGGAAGGACGCTCCACATAGGCTGAGATTATGCAGCCCACCTCTAATTCACCCCGGACCAAGGAAGAAACCACAAGATAAATAATGTTTTGAACTAGATGAAAAATGAGAAAATGGTATATTAAAAAGGTGATCACAGGGCTTCACACCTCAGATGTAGTGAGTCACCTTTGGGTAATGTAGGAGGTTGGCTCCAAGTCCTTGACTGCAGATGTCAAAATCTTCAGATGGGCAAGTTCTATATCTAAAATGTGTCCCATTTGTGTATGACCTCCACACACTCTCTTTTGTAATTTATTTTTATATTACTATAAATGCTTAATGCATAGTTTAATGTCAAATAAGCAGTTTCCATACCATTGACAGAATGGTAAGAAAAGAGCCTGCACACGCTCGGTATAGTTTATTATGAGTTTATAATTTGAAAACTTCTGACAAAGAAAATGTTCAGTTTGAGATGATGATTTTTTTGTGTGTGTGAATTCTATCGAGTAGCTAGGACAGGGTATGACTGTTGTGGCCCTGTGAGGGTGCCATGGTGGGTGCCATGTGTCCCCGTGTGGCCCCGTGAAGGGTACAATAATAGATTAGACATGTCCCCGTGTGGCCCTGTGAAGGCTGCGATGGTTGTTTAGACATGTCCTCCTGTGGCCCTGTGTTGAATTAAGAGCGGCAGGGCTGCGTCCCCGGCACCCGGCCGCCCGCATGGCTAGCTTATGCCCGAAATAATTACACGGAAACTGTATTCTTTCAAACACTGCCTGGCCCGGCTAGTTCCAGCTTCTTATTGGCTAGCTCTTACATATTGTTCTAACCCATTTCTAATATTCTGTGTAGCCCACGAGCTGGCTTACCAGGGAGGATCTTAACCTGC